>NC_056729.1:105819129-105986629 GCF_019279795.1 Protopterus annectens
GCCAAGGCGCTGTGGTACACAGGCTTGTTGTAATGAAAGAGCAATGTAGCTACATTTCAGTCTGTGCACACTGCTTCTAAAACTCTACAGCATGGACTAAAAGGATACTTAGGAGGGGTGGCAGTGACAGGATCATAATTAGACTGGAAATGTCCAGGGGGCCCCCAACTTGACATTTGCAGACAGCCACTAAAATGCTACTACCAGCCATGTAGTTTTGGTATTAGCAAGCTGACATACATTTCTGAGCCATTTTTATGCATTTATTCATTCATTTCATCTCAACGAGATATCTGAAGTTCATAGCCTTACATGTGAGTGTAATTGGTGGCTATGAGTGTGTGTGTGTGTGTGTGTGTGTGTGTGTGTGTGTGTGTGTGTGTGTGTGTGTGTGTGTGTGTGTGTGTGTGTGTGTGTGTGTGTGTGTGTGTGTGTGTGTGTGTGTGTGTGTGTGTGTGTGTGTGTATGTACATGTGCACAGATTAATAGTTCTCAACTGTCCCCAATTTTGCCTCATGTTTGTGGTCTGGTAATATAAAACCTATTACACTAGCAACTTTCGAAGTATGCAAGATGGAGATTTGAAATCTTTCTTATTTTGGATCTTCGTCTCTGATTCTTAGGCTAACAAGTTGGGAAGGCATGAGGGGGTGCAGTGGCTTGTACTTTATAGTTCTCCCAGTAGTGAGCAGAAATAGACTCCTAAGTCGTTATGTATTTGTTCATTCATTTGATTTGCAAGCAAATATTTTGAGGTGCACACAGTGATATGAAAGGCTGTAACTGATATAGCCTCTACTGTGTGTGTGTGTCTGTGTGTGTGTGTGTGTGTGTCTGTGTGTGTGTATGAATAAATACTTGCTTCCTACATATGAAAGTGGTTATGGTGTAAAGGAAAGAAGCAATTGTATTAAACAGGTGCATCATCTTATGTGCCATATTCGTTGGGTATGATCCTTGGGTTCCTTGTTTTGTTGACATTTGTGTATTTAGTTATGTTTAAACTGGACAATATGAAGTGTATGAGATCAATGTTAATATTTTAACTCTGAATACATGTTTAATTTACCTGAAGGCATAGTGTTGTGAAATCCATTATGTTGGGTTACAACAGTTTTAGGTTCATAGGTTCATAGATTAGTACTAAGCTGACTGCCCTTGCAAGCCATTTTAAGCCTAGCCAATTATCCCTTATGAGACTCAAACTCTGCATCTTGTGTTTGTAAGGCAAAAACCTTAACCATTAGGCCACCCTCCTGTTAATTGGTGAAGATGGATGAGGCTATGAAGTATTAATGAGCCACTCCTGTAGTGCAGTCTTTGACTCCCTCAGAGATTGTCTTTACCAGGCAGTGCTCTTGGACTGTCCTTGAAAAGTGACAGTTTGACCCAGCTGGCTGTCACAGGCAGTTAGCAAATATGTTACACATCTTCTTTGAAATTCTGTTCACATAGTCGCTAGTTAGTGCTTCACTATATGCTTTTTGATTATGAATCCCAGCTTGTCTGTTGTAGTTCAAGGGCTTATCAGGTGCACTTTCAATAAATGTGAGTTTCATGGAAGAGAAGTTTATTATTGCTCATAAGTTTTGTTTTCAGTGTGAGAGTTTTTGTTTTGTTTAGAAAATAGTTGTCAGTGTTTTTGCTGTAAAATTTGAAGAGTCGGACTCCAAGTTACTGTGACAAAGTTAAAAAGAAAATAGAATGCATTCTGACAGGCTTGAGCATGTTTTATGATAACTGGAGAGAGACAGAGAGACGTCACGTAACAGGATATTACATGGCTTGGGGGGTGGGGGGAGGCCAACTTGATTACCCTGTCCATGGTCCCAGTTTACCATAATCCATCTCTCTGAGTCCATTTGCTAACTACTTAAATCTGTGCATGATTTTTTTTGTGCACAAGATGTTTGTTTAAAAACTCTAATAAAAACAGTAACAATAATATCCTTTACAGCTTATAGACCCAGCTGTCTTACTTCAGATTCTCAAAGGAGAAGGTTTTTTTTCCACCTTTTCTGGTGTGAGGCTATCTGGCCCTGTGGGCCATTTCAACAACAGGCAGTGTGTTTTGATTTTTAAAATCTTAGAAAAATCTTTTCAGTTTCTAAACTTGGCAGTGGGAGTTTACACAGCTGTCTGATTTTTATGTTTTAAACTTTCTTAAATATTCAATTTTTATGATCAAAATCAAAATTTTTATTTACTTACATGTCCTAGATTTGTCAAGTGTGTATGTACACACTGTTTTATCTGGCAATCTGTTTTGCATGTAATATGGTTTTAACATTTTGGTATTGTATTATTATTACATGAGCATTTAGTTCATTGTTTCCCTAGTGCTTTTTTAGTGCTGGGACTTTAATTCAGATGAGGTTCAATCATGTGACTTGCTATACTCAATTAGTGAACTGTTAAATGTTCTCAATGAAGGGGAGGCACTGTTTGCTTGTTTGTTCTTTCTGAAGAAGTCGGACTGTTAGCCGACGAAAAGCGTATGGTTTCAACAGCTTAAAATAAATTTGTATTTTTCTCATTTACATCGAGTTGGACTTTGTATTCTCAGTGGAATTGAGACTTGGGCTTCAGAGTGTTCGGTGAGTCTATACAGCGTTTTCTAGCTTTTCCAGGTTTGTCTAATAAAAACTACACAGAAAGCATGTAGTATAATTTTGCACCATTTTCTGTTCATTGCCATTGTACACTAGAGATCATCTTGTTCAAGCAGTGATGTGGCATTATCTGTACCACACTGGCTAATGTGTGGCTGTTTTCTGAACAATGTTTCTCAGGATTTGAGTACTGCTGAACATATTTTTACTCACATTTATCTGAACAGCTTTCAGCATAGCTGTCACTACAGAAGAAAACAGTTCAAGGTGTGCGATCTCAAGTGTTTACTAAACTAATATTCCCCTGTAAATGGTGTCTTACTCAAAATAAATATTTAGCAGTCTGAAGAGATACATTAAAAATGTATCTGTGAACAATACATAAGCAGAGACAAATGTAAACAACAGAAAGAATCTTTCAGAGTCAAATCTTCAAATAAGCTTACTGGTTATAATATAGTTTCATAGGTATGTACTAGGCTAATGGCCCTGGAGCCTTTACAAGCCTAGCCCATAGCCCATAGAAGTGCCACCCGACATTAGTTCCCAATGCATCTGTCAAGTAGAGCCACTGCAGTGATTCACGGGGTGAACTTCCTATTTCCCATCCACTCATCAAGATTTCTCTTGAAGAGGGCTAGTGAGGTGCTCTGCTTGACATGTATGGGAAGTCTATTCCAGAGCATTATATACGATATATAATATAGTGTGTGTGTGTGTGTGTGTGTGTGTGTGTGTGTGTGTGTGTGTGTGTGTGTGTGTGTGTGTATATATATATATATATATATATATATATATATATATAATATAATAATATAATAATATACTAATATTAACCCCTTCCTCAGATAGTAATTATTTACTATTGACAGAGATCTGTTCTGCATATAAAAGCCTTCTCACAAAAGCATTTTATGACAGACTTCATGCTATACAGCAAGAGTTGTAAACAAATATCACACTTGGATAAAAATAGTAAGTTGTAGATTACTGGACAAAGACTCCTCCAAGCCATTGCTCTGGACTTTTGTGCTCAAGAATCAGGGACAAAGCCAAAAAAGTGGGAGAACAAATGCCTAAAATCAAGGATATTTTGAAAATAATATTACAGTTCATCTTACAAAGTTGATAGAAGAAGAGATTTTGCATCAGTGCACATTTTTTGCAGAATAAAAGGTAAGAAACTCAAGTATTTGACATTATTGACTGACTGTAATCCTCTGTGATTTACCAGAAAATCAAAAAATTTATGTCAGACAGGCAAAAATATGAAGCATAATAAGGGACATTCTGCTAAAATGGACAGCTGAGAGATACACCTAAAAAAAACTAGGTAGAATCGCAGTTGAACAGTATACCACAAAAATCTAAGTCTGTGCAAATAGATTTAGAAACTAAAAATTGAAATTGTCTAGAATGTGCATCCCCAAAAGAAAAAAAAAAGAACTTGTGCTTTTCTACTTTCTCTGCATCTGTACATTGCCTCATTACATCTGTAATGTTGTCATTACACCAGTAGATGGTACTGCTTCATTTCAAATTAGCTGCTACTGACATTAAACTTCTGTTCTACAGTATTGGGAGAAATGAATGTTGCTCAAAGTTCTTCAGTTTCTGTGTACTGAAATAGTATCATAAAGTAGAAGAAAGACAGCAGGATATGAAAAGACATCACAGAGGAAGCCAGCAACATGCAGACCTAGTGGGTTCTGGCAAAGCTGGCTTAGCAGGAGGTTATTTCTGAGCAAAGTTGTTGAATGTTACGTAGGCTTACACTGTGCTTTTGAATTGTTTTAATGAAGAGTCAATATATTTAGCGTCCTTTCTGATAAATTATTTCCATCTTCTATTTACTAATATCCTTAAAATGAGATTTTGTAATTATCAGTCTTTAGAAAGCATAAGATACTGTTTTTCGTTCTGCATTTTATATAGATAGATAGACATAAAAATATTAATGATGTTACTAGCCTTTGAAATTCACTTGAGTAAGATTTCTGTACAGCCAAAGAAAATAACTTGCGCATTTGTTTAATCTTTGTGCTTTATTAGTCCAATAAAGGGATTTGCAATTTACAGTGTCTCCTACCTTGACATCAATAGAAATAGAACTCATTTTCCAAAAAGATCAGTAATCACTTTACTTTCAAATGTGCTGTTCTCTAGGTCAGTAGGTTTGTTTCTCATCTTTGTTTCAGTGTCAAGAGATTGGAGCAGAACAGTTTCTAGTCCTAAAAAACTCTGCAGTAGCAGAAGTTTTGTTCTATACTCATCAACATACATTGTTTCTATATGTGTATTAAATTGGCCGTGCCTTTTGGGTATCTATTGTCCTGCCAGATGCTCAGGTTCACGCCAGAGACTGGTTCCAATGACCGACATCCAGTGTGTAAAGTAGCAGACATTAGTTAATCATAGGTTCATAGGTGTGTACTATGCTGATGCCCTGGGGCCTTTACAAGTCTAGCCATGGTATTACCCTGGCATTGTGCCACCCGACCTTAGTTCCCAGTGCCTTTGTTGAGTAGAGCCACTGGAGTTATCCCCGGGGTGAATTTTCTATTTTCCATCAACTCATCAAGATTTCTCTTGAAGAGGGTCAGTGAGGTGCTCTGCTTGACATGTATGGGAAGTCTATTCCATAGCATGGGCAGCCTCTGGGTTATGAACCTGTCCCTCCAGTACGTTTTGTTGATTGTGGTAATGAGGTTGAGGTCTCTGGAGCATGTGGTGCGGATGGATTGGGATTTCTTTAGATGTAGCATTTCTAGCAGAGCTGGGTCAGACATGGCTTTGTAAGTCAAGCAGAGATTGCCTCTAAGTAGGCGATATGAGACAGAGAATAGTTGGAGTTTTTTGAGTCTGCCCATATAGGACAAGTGTTTAAGGCCTAGGATCCTCTTTGTGAGGTACTTTTGCAGCCTCTCCAGTTGTTGCAGGTGTCTAGTGAGGTACATGCCAAATGGGGCATTGTACTCGATGACTGGCCTAATGAGGGAAGAGTAGAGGGAGACAATGATCTTGTTCTTCTTGGATGAAAAACCCTTAGTAATGTGATGTGCTACATAGAAGGACTTTCTGACCACAGTGGCAATGTGGTGATCAAAAGAGAGGTTGCTGTCAACTTGTGTGTTCCCAGATCTTTTATAATGCCTTCTGTGTTCAGTGGACTACCATCAATTTGGTAATTCATGGGAACTGGGTTTTTCCCAAAGGGGATGATGACACATTTTTTGGCATTGAGCTTAAGGTGATGGTTCTAATACCAGTCGTTGGTCTCAGTGAGGCCATTCTGTATGATGTCAACATCACTTGGAGAGTTTATAATAGCTCCCAACTTGCAATCATCTGTGAACTTTGTCAGCCAGAGTCCCTTCTTGTTGGCCTGGACTTCAGAGAAGTAGATACCAAACAGGAGAGGAACCAGGACTGAACCCTGTGGGACTCCACTCTTAACTAGTCGGCAGTCTGACTTGGGGTCAGCTACTTTCACACTGTGGGTTCTATCTGTGAGCCAGTTTGTAACCCACCTAGTGACATAGGGGTTGATGCCTAGCTTAGTGAGTTTTTCTATGATTTCTGAGTGGGGAATGGTATCAAAGGCCTTGGCCAGATCAAGGTAGGCTGTATGAACCACCTTGCCTTCATCCACAGCTCTGGTAACTGACTCAAAAAAGTCGACCGAGTTGAGCAGGCATGATCTACCCTTCACAAAAGCAAATTGTGTGGAATCCAGAGTTTGGAGATTCCCTATATCCTTGTTTATTAGGTCAATGGTGATGTGTTCCATAGCTTTGCATATCAGACTCATCAGGCTAATGGGGCGATAGTTCCCAGGGTCTGTAGTTGCTCCTCCTTTGTGGAGAGGGATGACTGCAGCAGTGCGCCATTTGGTAGGGACAAAGTCTGAGGTGAGGCTGTGACTGAACAGGGCACACAGGTGAGGTGCCAGTTCACTTTGTATTTCATGTAGAACACAGCTAGAGATATTGTCAGGTCCCATAGAAGCTGTATTCTTGGCCTTGGACAGTGCTGTTCTAACCTGTGCAGCAGTAATACTGGGTGCCTGGTAATCTACTGGTATTGTGATTGGTCCTTTTGAGGGGGTTAAAGTTGGCACTGGATCTGTTGGCCAGTATATTGGCAATATCTGCTGGCTCGGTATAGGAGGTACCATTGTGCAGTAGCTCAGAGCAAATCTGGGAATTGCTGTGGAGATTCTTTACATGAGTATAGAAGGCTCTGTGGTTGTCTTTACTATCTGCTGCAATTCTGTTTTCATAGCTAGCATTAGAGGATTTGATGAGGCCTCTCAACTTTTTGTTGAGGCCGATAAGGGAGATTTTCCAGTCTTGGGACTTCACCTTATTTTGCATCAGTTTCCTCCTTCTGTTGTAGAGTTTATGGCAGGGGACCACCAGATTTGCTCCCTTCTTTTTGAGGAGAGCATCTCTGTTCTATTGGGTATGGCGAGATCCATGCATTTGTGGACGTTTTTGTACAGTGCATTGGTGTATGATTCGGCAGTCATGCAACTATTCTCCATTTGCATGGGTGCCGTGAAGTTAGCCACATCTGTTTTTAGGCACCCAAAGTTAGCTTGGGAGAAGTTTTTTATGGTGGTTACCTTTGCGGGGGTGGGGGGGGTGGGGTGGGAGTGATGTGAATTTCCAAGGTGATTAGTTTGGGGTCAGATCTAACCTGGGAGGAGCTGACTATTGGTGTAGAGCAGTGGTCACCCATGTTAGTAATGACCAGGTTAAGGATGTTGCTACCTCTAGTGGGGGTAAGAACAAGCTGGTCCAGGGCATTGGAATTAATGAACTCCAGGAAACATTGGGCAAGTGTATTGGTACATGATTAGTTTTCCCAGTTAATGGAGGGGTGGATGAAGTCACCTAGTATGAGAGTGTTAGGTTGGACCCTAGTATTCTCCAGGGTGCTTAGGAATGTGGAGTGTGAGTCTTGGGACATGGTTGGAGACGTATAGCAGGCTATGACGTGAATCGCTGTCTGGGTTCCTATTAGAACAATGAAAACGCATTTTGTCAAATGTGTTTTCGTCGACACATGTAGAGCGAAGAGGCAAAACAGTGAAGCGGTTGTTCAGCAAATTCTTTCCCTGGGAAAGAAGTCGCTTAACTGCTTTGTTGCTTTGCCGTGTTCTGCAGTGTAGTGTGGTCCCTTGTCCGGTATAGCTCCCGAGCGTGAATGTGGAACAGTTACTGACCTTAGGGTTAGGGTGCGGGTTAAGGTAAGTGCATATGTATGAAAGTGTTTACTGTTTTTTATTTTGTGTTAGATTTATGGTTGAGTTATGTGTGTATGTGTTTTCAGCTGTTTACCTTTGTTTTGGGGGGGGTAGAATTAGGATTAAGGTAAGTGTGTATGTGCTTGGAACTGTTTATGTAAATGTGCGAGAGTTACTGACCTTAGGGTTAGGGTGCGGGTTAAGGTAAGTGCATATGTTTTAAAATGTTTACTGTTTTTTTTTTCGTTAGGTGTATGGTTGGGTTACGTGCATATTTGTATTTAGTTGTTTACTGTTTTTTTTGAGGGGGGTGTAATTAGGGTTAGGGTATGTGTGTATGTGTTTGGAAGTGTTTAATGTTTTTTTTTGGGGGGGGTTGGAACAGCGATTTCTTTCCCTAGGAAAGAAGTCGCTGTTCTGTGGTTTCGACATTTTCAGCTTTCGCTGAAAATGTGTCGATGAAACATCATTCTCTGTTTTCAGCGTTCGATGTTTCAATATAGACCCTCACTGTCTTACCCATTGTTAGCTGCACCTGAAGTATCTCTTATGGGTTATGTTGGGCTACCAGTCTGGAGGTGTGCGCATCCTTTATCATGTGATGATGCATGCAAATTTAGAGACTCCAGAGAAGAAAATGTATGAAATATCATGTTATCAGCTGTAGCAGCATCCGGTGATCAGCCATCTTCTGTTATGAAGTCTCTGCTCTACTTGCAATTGCATAGCATTTGACTTTCACACAGGTTGATGAATAACAGAAATTGATCTTCAACAAGTAGCTTCTGACCTGCCATTGGTAGGAGATGGCAGGGAGTGGAGCTTGCAGTGTCCCTACTAGAATATCATATTGTGAAATGCAATAATAGCAACTGAAGAAATAGCCCGATGAGAAATGTGGAGGCAAGAGTGACTTAGAAACGTCTCTTAACTGCTACGACTGAAGCATAGTGCTATGATTTTGGTCCTCATATTTATCTCTGCCCCTCCTAGATTAATGATGTTCCCCAAAAGTCAGACTTGTTTATGAGTTCATACTTTATTAGAGGCATAAACTAAACCTATGCAAAGATTCACCAACTATATAGGCTCTGGTACATAAAGATCTTCTGTTGTTAAAAAAATAAAAAAGTGCTCCTATTTTCAACCCTGTGTTGTGATCTTTAAAGGCCAGAGTTATGATTTTTGATGTCTGGAGGTTGAGAGGTATGTTCAGAAAACTAAGAACAGGAAAAATGCATGCTTATATGCAATAGGAAATAGTGCATTAAAAAGAAACAGCGATAAGGACATCTTTTCTATTTAAGCAGAATAAATGCTTTCCTAAATAGTGATTCCTGGGAATGTGGTATTGTGCTACAAACTGATTTTCAGGCCTGTCTCAAGTAAGACCATTGTCGAGTAAAATTTATATAACAGGAAGTGGTAGTTTGTAAGCAGAAAAATAAATGATTATAACTGAGGGTGAAATAAGGTTCTATACATGCAGTAAAATTAGTGTTATGCATACTTACTTATAATATGTTACATTATAAGAGGGCCCCATTATAAAGTTTATTACCTCATTTTAAAGGTTGTGTATAAGACAATTGCATGAGAACTGGTTATAAATATGGCTTTCAGTCTGCTAAGATATTTCAAAACTGTATTGTTATGCAAGGAGCACACACTGAGGACCCTATACAAGATCAAGACAAAACTTTGACTTTTCTTAGCTGCTTGCTCCAGGGAAATCAACTGTTTGTTTGCATGTGTATGTGTTGAAAATCTGTGTGTTTCTCTTGTGATAAGTGCAGTTAAGGATGGACGAGAAAGGACAAAGTGTCTGGAGATGAGACCCAGAATGGTGAACTGAGAAAGGAAATTATTTTTTCCTTTCTCTTGAGAAATGTGTACAGCAAGAGCAGTTGTAAACTCTAACAACTAACACTTACTTATAGCAATGAAAAAGTCATAAGAGAATGAGAAACATAAAGCAATGACATTACCGATTTATCACTTTTTCTACTGGCTGTCAGAAAAATGATGATGATGACCAGTGAAGCCAAAGACTTTTGTTTTAATTTAAGTCTTAGAACAGAGTTGTACCATACAGCTAGCAGATGATAAAGTAGTTATTTTCTATAGTGCACACACTCACACACACACACACACACACACACACACACACACACACACACACACACACACACACACACACACACACACACACACACACACACACACACTCACACTCACACTCACACTCACACTCACACTCACACTCACACTCACACTCACACACACACACACACACACACACACACACACACACACACACACACACACACACACACACACACACAGCATGCATTATAATTAATCATCTTTGGTGGATCTTAAATCCTGACTTAGTGAGTTAAACATGAGTGTGAAATCTTAATATGACTGTGACAACCCTCCAATGGACCAGTAATCAAGGAGCCTCAATCCTCACTACTGGCAACAGTGGGGGACGTTCACTGAGAGGATAACAGGTACACACAGTATTTCCAGATGCAGCTTTATGTATCAAGTGCGATTTCCCTTAAGAACACACAGAGAACAGTCAGTCCAGGGTTGGTTTCTCACTCTTTCTCCAGATCCCCAATAAGACTCCCCCACTGGCATAGCTATAGAGTTGAGATCTCAGCTTAGTGACCAAGCCAAGACCTCCAGCACCCTCTCTGTCCAACCAGTGCTTCGTGTCCTTGCCCAAGTAGTTGACACGCACACTTTTTGAGGTTTGATTTACACACTCTCACACACACACACACACACACACACACACACACACACACACACACACACACACACACACACACACACACACACACACCTGGGAAAGGCTGGCACAGGTTTATTAGCTATACCCTCTTCTATTCAGACTATAAGGTAGTTACCACTGCCACCAGTCACTCCTTATCGGTTACTTTAGGGTCCTTAACAAAGAGTGTCTAATTTTACTGTGTAGTATTAATATTAATACAAATGATAGTTTGACCAAGAGCAAGGCTGTTAGGAGTGGCCTACACAGTGTCACCAAATAAATATGCAAGTACTCTCAAAACTTAAATATCTCTACGCAGACCAGCCACAATGAAAGGTTTAAATATATTTAATAACAAATAATAAAAGAATAAGACAATACTAAATATATATCCACAGTGACATCAGAGTTCAAAACCACAAGAAATATTTAAAATAACATTGCAGTACAGGCTCACACAAATAAAGAAAAACAAAATCTAAACTAAGCTTTGGTATATTCCTAACTGTATCTAAGGGAGTTACTATAGCCTAGCAACTTACTTAATTAGAGCAAGGCAGATGTTGTGAATGGTTGTTGTTGTTGTTGTCAAATCCAAGGCAGAATGCTCTGTCTCACTAAGAGACTTCTCAAAATAATATGTAAAATATTACTGCTGGGATAGCTTGCAGAATGACATAATTTCTGATCATCTGACTTCCTGTTCCCAGGCCAAAACCCCCATTGCTGGCAGCTGGCAGCATTTACCATCTACCTCTAAAAATACTCATACAAGGGCTTTTGCTCAGATCATTGGCAGATGCTGGAAGTCATAAAACAATTACATTTCTTCATGCTTCCAAAGTAGTAATTAGTTCACCTTAAAGACAATACAGAAAGTTTTCTAGTACAGATTTTGTGTCTCTAGTTCCATTGAAATGTCCAAAAATGATGACCAAATGAAACAGTGGTTCAGTCAAGAAGAGATATGTAGGAACATATAGATGTGGGAAGTGTGTATGCTGTAAACATATATATACTAGCAAGAGTTTTATAGATTCACTCAATAAAAACAAAATCCGGTGCAATAAAGGCTGTCCAGAATTCAGGCAATGTATTCAAAATGAAGGTGCAAATGAAGCATGGCATCCAGAATAAAGCTTTTAATTTCCCAAGGTTAAAAACACAATCCAACACGACTGAATCAACACGACTGAATCAAGTACACACAGGACAAAAAGATACTTCCAAATATCACTTGTTGAGCACTTTCATCTCCCCAACCGGAGACTTCATCAGAATAAATTGAAGTACAACTAGCTCCTTTTTATACAAAAAGTTTTATAGATTCCTCAAGACAGACAGAATTTTTTATTAAAGCCTGTGGAAACTGCAACACGAGCAACATTATTTATATGGCAAGATGCGTGCTATGCACAGCGTTCTATACAGGAAAAACAAACCAAAAGTTTAAACAGTGTATAAGCAGTCATATGTCTGAAATAAGGAGACAGGTTATTACTAACTCTCCGTATAAACATATATTGAACACAAATGAGCAGAAAGTATTTAAATTTTTAATTTTAGAAAATATTTCTCTAACAAAGAGAGGTGGGGACATCAAGAACTATACTGAAAGAAGGGAAAATAAGTGGATACTGCATTTTAATGCATGCACCCTCCAGGCCTCAATGAAATATTTTCTCTTAAACCTGAATTAAATCACTTACATAATTGTATTAAGTGAATATACTAAACATTTTATTAGTATTTTAATGTGTTTTGTTTCTGTTTTGTTGTCTATGTTTACATGAGTATGCATATTTGAAGTTTATAAAGAAATAGACCTTTAAAAGTTAATGATTTTAACTAGATGATTATTCAATTAATGTATTAATTAGAAAGTATAAAAACAGCTAGATGGAAAGTACAGATACTATCACCTGAAGAAGCAGATATGTTCTGTGAAAGTACTCAGTACTTGTATTATTTGTTGGAATAAAGGAAGTTCTTTTAGCTTGCTGCATTTGTCATCATTTTTGGATATTTTAGTGCATTGGATTGACCAACCAACTTGGTGCTTGTTTTTACTTTTTTCTCTAGTTGCATTGAAACATCTTTATGGCATAGCCTACAAAGTAATTTAATTTCAGATAGTTTTCTAAAGTTTGCTGGACTGAGGTTAACCTCCTGTATTCCAGTTTCCCCTGTTAAAATATATACATTTTCCAGTTACAATAGTGCGTGTTCATTTCAGTTCTCTTCCAGTAGGGCACACTGTGGATCCATTTTAAACACAGCACTTTAAAAATACCTTTTCAACACAAACATCTGTACTGAGCAGTTTGATATACACGACATACAGTTCTAAAACATTTGTAACACAAAAATCTTACATAAATTACTTTGGTATTCACAAACGTCATATAATTATTTACAAAATTCCAGCTAGCTGTGCTGGCAGTGCCTCCTTTCGTCACAGTGAAGTCTTAAAAAAGTATAAAAAAATTTTGAAATGGTTAATTTTGCAATTTTGCATGTAGCTGTGTAATCAAGCTGTACTAAAGTAAGCTTGGTGGATTTTAAGCAGATTGACTTTAGTAAAATGGCAGAATACCGTACAAGAAATTAGGAAGTTGCCTAAAAGGAATGCTAGGAGAAGTGATTAGAAAATTGAACTGCCATTAAAGAGCAAAAATGTTTTCTACAAAGCAAATTAAAATAAAATAATTAAACATACTACACTGAATCTCAAAAATGTCAGCAGGAATGGTGAATAAAAGACACACACATACACATACATGCACACGCGTGTGCAACACACACACACACACACACACACACACACACACACACACACACACACACACACACACACACATGCTCAAAAATTATCTGTAAGTTTGAAGACAAATTAGAATACTAACATACAGTTTTAAAAACAAGTTAGTCATAATTTAAGATGCCTTTATAACAATAGTTTCAAAATGAGAATTGTTTTAGCTAACAGCAATATTAAATAAAGCAGATTGAGTGCTTTCAGATGAATATTCAGAATATCAGGGGACCAAACTGTGTTAGGAAGTTTTTAGAAGTATGTTAAGGAGCTAGAAAACATGAATGGGTACAAGGATGACTAGACTTAAAAAACAAGTGGTGGTGGAATCAAATATAGGCAGAGTGACAAAGTGAACATAAAGAATAGATGATTATTTTCATTGTTAATGAAAGGCAAAGAAGGATAACCTAAACTAAATGAGAACTTTATTCCAGTAGTTGCAGAGAAATCATAAAGTTGTCAAATGCTCAGAACTCAGACTTCTGCGACAGAAGTTTCTAATGTTAGGATATAATTATTGTTACCCTGAACAGTGGGAACTCAGGAGTAAGAATGAGATAAGGACTGTTTGGGACAACACTCCTTCCATAAGATGTGCGTGTGTATGGGGGAGAGAGTCTCAAACTGATTTTTTTCTGCAGTTTGGTTTATCAATCACAAAATGTTATGTTTTGGAATTTGTAGCTGCTATCAATTGTTTAGCTACACTGAATTCTGAATAAAATCTTAACGAAGGTGTACAGATTTATGGCAACATTTATGTATTGACCTTAGAGCTATGTAAAAAAAAAAATAGTATGACATGAATAACAAATGATAGCTGTCTACAACAAACTATTAAAAGAAGAGATAATACTTGAGAAAGAGGGAAGGAAATTATAAAACCACTACACAAAAGCAGAAGCAAAAGAGACCGAGAACTACTGAATCAGTTAGTTTGATTTCAGTGGTTGAAAAATTGAAGACATTAATTGTAACAGAACTGAAAGGATTATAATTATAGTTATAATAGTTAAATTGCAGTGACACATGTAACCTATTATGGCAAGAAGACCATAACAGATACATTTTAATAACTTTTTTTTAAATATCATGTTCCCTATGGATAGTGGGAGAAAAGGAAAATTGTGTAACATTTCACAACATCAAGAATTAAAGCAATTACTCTTAATGAAGAACTTTCAAAACAACTAAAACAACTCATTCCTAGACATAAATTGTGTATGCCCCCAAGTAAGGAAAAGCAAACCCTAGCAAAAGAATCAGATTTAACACCCTTTAATTTTGTATCCAAGCAATGTAGAAGTCTCAAAATGTTTAGGATTCATCCTGCTGAAACTTTGAGTATGGGCTAATAATAAAATAAACACATTTTAATTGCTATAAAGATCAGAGCTGGATCATGATCAAATGGGCCTTAGGCAGGATAATAGTCCGCTGCCCGCTCCCTGCAGCCAAACCAATATCCTGTTACTTTGTTGTCTCTCCTCAATTACCATCAAACACTGTTCAGACCTGTCTGTGTAGACTATTTCTTTCTTTCTTTCTTTCTTTCCTTCTACAATGATCAGAGAAATGTGGATTTAATTTAAAACTATTATTTGAAATTTTACAGTAAAAACACGAACAGCCATTTACTAAACAAAACATAACAGTCTCACACTGAAAACAGACTTAGCATGAGCAGCAATAAGCAATTCTTCCCTCAAATCTCACATTTATTGGAACTGCATCTAGCAATCCATTAATCCACAAGAAGTGCTGGCACTTATGGTCAAATGGCTTATAGTGAAATACTAATTAGAGTCTATGTGAAGAGTGCAGGAATTCAGAAGACAAATCTACAATGCATTAGCCAACAGCTTGGGACAGCCCACCATACGGAAGTATCCCTTTTCGGGGGGGGGGGGCTGCACGTACTGTCTGGTGAAGTGATTTAGTCAGAGTCACAAAGCAGAAAAATGAAGGCTGAGGGAATCAAACTATACACTACATAAGCAGCTCATAGCTGTACTCATCTGCACCAAGTACCAGACACAGTGTTGTAGCTCAATGCAGAGAGTTTCACAACTGCAGTGCTTGCAAAAAATAAAAATAAACAAGGTTAATTAAAACACATTAACAGTTAAAATAATAACATTAAACTTGTAAACATCATGCTGCCCAGTTTATTCACAGCCAAATAATAAACACACTATCAAGGAACATGGCTCATGTGATGATGTGTTTGTTTATTACAACCAATTCCTTCCTTTACAACACTGTAGGAACCAAGTATTCATATACACATAACTATCAATTGCAGCCATTTGCATGACTGTACACCCCAGACAGGTACTTGAGAACAAGTGAAAGAAAACATTAATAAATAATGGGCAAGAAATGTATCTCAGCTTGCTGCTGTCAAAGCCATACAGTAGAACCCACTGCACCCCCCTCTTCCCTCTCAAATTTTTAGCTAAAATCAAGGACAAAGACCCAACAATCAGGAACAAAAACAACAAATACAACTCCAGGCTGGTTAAACATGATGCTGCCATAGAGATCATCCGCATCCATGTTTCCACTGAAAGGTTCCTTACCTTCTCCTGGCCAGCCACAGGTCACCCTCCATGACCCATGCAGCTCACAATTCTTACCTAGACCTACTAGAGGAGCTAACCATTCACCCAAATACCGTATTTTACCCCTTCACAGATAGGAAATGTACACTGCTTCTAACTCACAGGTAGAACTTTTCCTGGACTTTATCAATATAAACACCTGGGGCCAGATAGTGCACACTCCAATTAGAGGATCAAACATATTGGGCCTAGTACTCACCAACTTGGGAGAGCATTGTACCCCCACCCCATATCACATTCTGATTGGTGAGGTCAGTCCAGAAAGCTCCCTCCCTTGAAATAAAAATCAACACAGACAAAGTAACTAAACTTGTAACAGTTAGGAACTATTCTAAAGCAAACTACGTCCTATTAAGCAACAGTTTGTCAAAATTCACAGTTCCCCCAAACCCCGAGAACACAACTATCTGTGCAGAATTATTCACAGAAATCCTGTACCAACATGCAAATGGCTGTATTGAGGCTGCCATACCTACCAGAAATAAGCTGAGATCTAACACCAAAAAACAAACCTCACTGGTGGAATCCTTACCTTAACAGGGTATATAACAAAAGAAAAAAGTCATAGCCAAACACAGAAAGAGCAACTCTCATAGAGACAAAAGCTCTCTGATTCAACTAAACAAGAAACTAAGAGGTCTAATAAAATCCAAAAAGGACAATTACAAGGTCAGGATACCCTCTCCGACCAAGATCAATCACAGGGCCTTCTTCAGCTATATCAAGAACTTTAATGGTAATATTCAGCATTGTGCAGAACTAGTGGTAAATGGCACAACCTTCACTGACCAGGGTGACATAGGGAATTTACTGGGTGATACATTTAGCTCTAACTTCATCCCCACCCTCCACTACATGCTGTGAAATCTCTTCTAGCATACTCCCCCCAACTATCAACAGGGAGCAGGTCCTGGTGGTGCTCACTAAGGCCAAAAACACTTCTTCAGTGGGTCCCACCAATATCCCCGGTTGCCTCTTAAATTACCTAAAACATGACCTCGTAGGACCACTTAAGGCACTCTTCAACTACAGCCTCAAAATTGGTTGCATGCCAGGTGAATGGAGGGCCACAACAGTTGTCCCTCTTCATAAAGGTGGACCATCAACTGACCCCAAGAGCTACAGACCCATCAGTCTGACAAGTCTAATATGCAAAGCGATGGAATGAATTATCATGGAAATGATCAATTCTGGCAACATACAGATGCTGGACCCATCCCACTTTGGCTTTGTTAAAGGAAGCTCTTGCCTACACTCAACCTGTTCACCAATGTATGGATGAAGGGAAAAATGGTTCATGCCACCTATCTTGACCTGGCCAAGACATTTGATACAATACTCAACAGAGGTATTGTTGACAAACTCGCAGAACTAGGCATAAATCCCTACATAACTCTTTGTATTCCTGGCTGGCTCACAGATAGGTCTCAGGAACAGTTAGACCACCTCCACCAGGAAACTAGTCACCAGTGGAGTATCCAGGGCTCTGTGCTAATCCTGCTGCTGTTTGCTATTTACTTCTCAGAAGTCTAGGTTAATGTCAAAGGCCCCTGGCTCACTAAGTTCGCAGATGACTGTAAATTGGGAGCTATCATAGATGCCTCTCATGACTTCAATATCCTACAAGAGGGTCTAATGCAAACAAAAGAATAGTGTTAAAGCCATGGATTAAAATTCATCGCAAAGAGATGCATTATAGTGCCCTTTGGGAATTGTCCACTCAAGCTAATTACTCCATCAATAAAATACCCCTAAGAGTTGACCTGATAGCTAGGGCTCTAGGGACATATGTAGACAGTAATCTGGCCTTTGACCAACACATAGCCAAGACAGCAAGAAAATCATTCTGTATCACCCAACTCATAAGAAGGGATATAGTATCCCCAAGGAAGTTATAGTGCCACTCTACTCAGCCCCTATAAAGACCCTTCATTGAGTACAATGCCTCCTTTGGCATGTATCTAACCAGGCACTTGCAACAGTTGTAATACCCTCAAAGGTTCCTCATCAGGAGATTACAGGATATAAATACCCTGTCCTACGCAGACGTCCTTAAGGTCCTGTCTCTGTACTCAGTCTCCTACAGGTTAGTGAGAGGCAATCTGTGCATGGCATATAAGCCATCCTCAGATGCAGCTCTAATGGATCTCTTGCATATTCACAAAACAAACAGCACTAAAAACACTAGATTCAAGGACCTTAACTTTGCCTGCTACATAAATAGAACATGTTAGAGAATATGTGTCTCAAAGGATCCTTGCACAATGGAATAAGCTCTTCAACCGTGTGAAGCAGAGTTCATTCCTGACCCTGTTCAAATGAAACCTTGATCACTGGATGGGAAATCAAAAGTTCACTCCAGTTCTGGCACCTCATGTCTCTGATGGATAGAGGTCAACAGTAAGTAAATTAATCCCCAACTAACATACCCCTCCATAACCCTTAGCTACCACTTACTATCATACTCCACCATATAGGCATCCAAGAAACACAAGGACAAAACTTGGTTAGAATGCATGGCTAGGATTGTAAAGATCCCGGTAACCATTAGCCTAGTGTAAACCCCTGAACCTATATGCGTAGAAAGTTGCTAGAATAAAAGGCTTTGTATTAGCAAGCATTTTCTGAAGGGAGGAAAATTTTAAACTCATTCCTGACATTATTTAATGGCTGCCTTCTACAATAATTTGGCAGAAAGTCAGACATTTTTACAAGGAATGGACAAAAATACATAACATCTTTACTCAAGAATTCTGGACAAAGCCACATTTTAAATACCATTTAATTTTATCTCTTTGCTAACCAGGTAACTTCACTGTACAAAGTGTCCCTTTTCAGGGGTGACTTTGGCACACTGAGTGACTTACCTAAAGGCATACAACAGGCAAATGGAGATGGAAGGATTCAAACTCTGTACTTCTATAGGAAGCAGTTTACTAAATAGGTAAGAGTGCTAGAAAACTCTAATCAACTTAAATGCATTTTTCTGGACAGCAGCTTTGAAACTTATGAGTTATAGTATTGATTGACTATCATCTTCAGTTATTTATCAAAAAATGAAATGTTAAGGAAGGTCTGGAAGTTAGTGCAGTGGATTAATGCTCTAAACTGTCATCAAGCTGTTTCCTGTACTCAAGGGTACATATTTTGAATCTTTCTAGTTCTATTTCCCTGCTGTGTGACGTGGGCAACCCACTTAACCAGTGAATATGAAATAAATAGCTATTTCTGTCAGTAAGAGTAATTATGGCACTTTTGATGCTTTACTGACTAAATGGTAATCCTCATTGATTTACCTGATTTACCTGAATTTTCTGTGTGTCTGTAATTCATCTTGGAAGGAGGGCAGTTTGCTGTAATCCAACAGTAATCATTCAGGGGACTGGAAGGGGGTTCCTAATATTAATATTTCTCAAAATATTAATGGTGTAACATCTGTTTACAACAACAGTAACATTTTTAGGAAACTTTAATTTTTATCTCAGTCACACCTGAGTTTTTGGCAGATGATACAGCAGGAATATTTTCTTAATTAACTGTGTGGATATGAATAATATTTTTAAAGTGTAAAACATTATATTTCTTGGAATTAAACACTACTCCTTTGTAAACTGGCCACTCATAGATATCATTTATGTTCTTTTTTAGAGTGCAGTGTTTGTTTATTTCTAACTAATGACACAATCTTAATATAATTTTCATATTTACTCATGCAAGAGACTTAGAAAGAGGAATTGTTGACAAGAACAAGCTAAACAAAAAGGGTGATAAAAGACAACCTGGAGACACTGCAACATTCACAGTTGCTTCAACTCAATATTTATCTCTTATTCTGAGACTGTGGCTTCTATCGCACAGATAGCTTTTAAGCCACACAATAATAAGGTTGTTCATTTTTCAATCTGTTCATCAGCCTGAAAATATTCCAATGTGACAGAGAACTGAAGGTCTTAGATAAATCTAAATGAATTGCATCTGCTGAAAGATTATATTTTAAAGGTAACCACCATGTTAGAATTAAACTCAGTATGATTACTGTGACATACCCTGGGATTCAATAAACTCCGTTCAAGAACAGCAGTATTCTTGCATGGAGTGGTTCGTGTCCATATAGCACAGCAGTGTGCCTTGCATATTCATGAAGGCAAGCTGACGTTCAACCCACACGGACACGAACCATGAATGAGTGCAGGGGGCGTGTCCAAGTAGTGCACGGACATTGAACAAGCCCTCTGCACTCAGAAAGTGCCGTACAGCACTTTCTAATAGGATCTAGCATAATATTAGATAATTACTCTAATATTATGCCAGTATTTCAGTGTCTACGAACACTGAAATGAAATAATCATTTCCGTGTATGTGACACTGAAATAAATATGGGCATCAGGAAAGCAATGCAGGGTGTGTGTGACAGGTTCTGTGACACACCTCCTGCATTGTAAAAGTGCCGTATGGCACCCCCGTAACATGCTAAAGCAGGAAATGCATGCAAATACACAAATAATGAGGGATAAATCCCCTAAAAGGGACACAACATACATATTGCCCCACAAACTTAAAAAGTTGATAGAAAACAGGTCATGCATTAGCATGAATTACCGAAGGATAGAAGTCTGAAAGCAAATGTTTGCCAATATTCCCTGACAGCAGTCCATGTGGACAAAGTCACAAACAATGGGGGGGAAAAACAATAAAATAGGGACACTTCTGAAAAATTGCCCTCACACACTTGGAAAGTTGATAGAAAACAGGATATGTATTAACAGGAGTCTCTGAAGGATAGAAGCCTGAAAGACAAATGTATGCCATTATTTCCCATTTGCAGTCCTCAATGACTTGTCAGAACATCACAATACTCACTTAAATAACATAATAATATAAAACTAATATTATCATTTTTTTTCTAGGCTAAGGGATGTTTAAGTGTAGCTAAGTGGGTGTGACCATTATGGCCCTCTGCTTACCATACCTTAAACATCCCATAGGAGATAAATACAAATATACAGGTGAAATTTCCACGCTGAAATAATGTAGTGGTTAGAGTTCTGGCTTTACATGCAGGCATTCATGGTTTAAGTTCCAAGACAGGCAACTTAATTTTATATGGGAAAGAAGTGTTACAATTATTTTTGTAAACTTAAATTATGTAGCAACTGTTTTTTGTTAACCAGGGTGGTGTAGCTGGTGTACAATGTAAGTGTGAGTGTAAATAACATATGAAACCACCCATGTACTCACAAGTGCCCCATATAAGTATAGTCACACCCCTTCGCAATGTAAGAAAAGCACATAAAGGGATGTCATGTAAAGAAGACCATATACACTTAATAAATGAAATCAGTCCTCTGATATATTTAAAAAAATTAAAAGTGAGCAATGGTTAGAAATAGTCAGCTATGCTTAGCAGGTGTAACCATTGCTAAGACATGAACGCTAAGCAGCAGGTAGCTCAGCTAAGTGGATTTGTGCACAGTTAAACACTTCTCAACAACTTCCACTTTAAGCAGTGTTAAAACTGGCTTAGCAGATTTGCGCACTGCTTAGCGGAGCTTAACCTTTTCAAAACAGTCCAATGACAGCAAAGGGTGGGAATATCTCACTATTTAAACGGCGCAGGTAGGAATACAGGCATAATCTGTTATAGTCCATCTGTGCAGATACAATGGCTGGAGTAGGAGAGGGAGTGCGCTTTCGGATGCAACGCTGAAGCATTCAGGAGTCCAGGGACATGGTTGGACTCCTAGTTACAAACCATGAAGAGGGACTGCTGCAGGGCCAGTACCAGGGTTCCCAATATAAAGCAGAGGCCTAGGGACAATCTTGCACGTGACCTCACCAGTGCAACTGGCATCCACCAGACTGGTAAGCAGGTACAGCACCACTATGCCAACCTAAAGCGTAGGAAGGGGGTGTTCTTGGACCAGTGGCTCCAAGATAAACGGGACCAGAATGCTCCAGTACTGTGTAAGTATCACTATCAAGTAGTTTGTAGCAAATACTAGCCTGAGAATGTGATAGACAGATATGCATAATGTGTGCTTTTCTCCCCTACAGCTGCAGCAGAGAGGGCTGTGAACATCGAAGCCCATGGTGACAGACTGCTGAGGCTGCGCTGTCAGGCTGGTGAGTACAAATCTAGTTTGCAGTATTTTGTAAAAATAGCTAAGAAGGAGTACATTGCTTACTGCTAGTAGGTATACGGTTGCTGTGTGAACTGAATAAATAAAAAAGTATGACATGAATGCTGAAGTACAATAAAGACCTTTAAAAACTGTTGTGTTTACTCTGATATTTTGTTGTAGACATATATAGAATCTATACAGGTTCTTCACAGCAAATATGGCTGTGACAGCATACATTAACTGAGATGCATCTGTGAACAAGCTGTTAGAAGAAACCATAGATGGTGTAGCTGTAAAATGAGATATAAATGAAATGTGAAATATATACTGCACTAAGGTCTGAACCCTGACTAGTAAACTATCAGGTATAATGTGTGTACCATGCAGCATTGCCTTGTGTTAACCTTTGCTTTCCAGGTTGTAGTAATCCAAATGAGTAATGCACAGTACAATAACTATCTGTCATGCATGCATCACAGAATTACAAGTTCAGACTGTCTAACCAAGAGACTATTAGGCAGAAACCATTGAAACAAGAAACAGCAGTTACTCAGTAACTCACGGTGATGAGAAATAGCTTAGCTATTACTTTGCATACTCAGACACAATTTGAATCCAGGGAGTGGCACTAAGATGTGTGCATATCTACACACAAGGAATCAGGAATAAATGTAAAAACAGTCAGGTAGTGTTAACAGATATTTTCCCCATAGATTGTACAGGTAAGTAAATGTCGCCAGCAGCTGTATGAAGGGTATACTAATAAACTGTGTACAACTTTTTAATTGTCCCACCACATGCCTGCAAATGACAGCAGGGTAGGTACATACAATATACACTCTTTCTGAATCATACCTCTCAACTGTAGAGATATTCACTGAATATGCAGATATTTGTCTCAGATTTGTGGTCTGTTTTACATAAAGTAGTGTTGTTATGGCAAATCAGTGACAAACCATTATAGACTGAAGTTCAAAAATAATGATAGACATACAAGTGTCAGATGTCATATCCATCAGAAAAGCCATGCAAATGCAAAACCTGTTATTTTCTCAACTTTCTAAGTTTGTAAGCGCAGTATCTAAAAATTGTCCATATTTAGGGGCCTTTGTTCCACTTTTGAGTGTGGCTTTGTCCAGATCTCATGCTCTAAGAGGTTGAGAGGTATGTTTCCGATACATGTCTCTCAAGTGTCATGCTGTCACGGCTAGTGGTCACTGATGCAAATAATCCTGGACACAGATAGGAAACCAGTTGATGTATGCCTGTAGCACACTCACATAACAGCAGTTCAGGGTACCCGTCCTGTGCCAGATATGTAAGCCTGACATGTACGAGTCCCCTCTATTCATGTTCCCAGAGTTGTCACAGTTTGCCTCATACCATTCCAGGCTGACAGTTTAATAGGTATGTTTGTACTACAGAAGCTATGGCTATCGGTAGATGTAAAGTGAGGGCAGACCCATAGAGTATTGAGTAGTACTGCTGTGGAAAATAGAAGCATAAATAGTTGCTAATGGATTTTCTACCCCCCCCCCCATCTGCATTAATAATTATTACTCATATACTACAGGTATGTTGTGCTCCAACCCAATGTTGGGACTTGTGTTATATTATTGTTAATATGTTTGATTGCTTGCATGTTAACATATTCTGTTCAAATACCATTGTTGGTGGCCTGTTGCCGTCAATGTTACTGGCATGCTGTTATGACGCACACTATTGTTCCATTTATGCATGTGTTCTGTTTGCTATGCGACCATTTCAGATTTGTTTTATGGGGTTAATTGGAACACCCATGCATGCTGTAATAACTAATCTTGAAATGTATTTTTCATGACTAACCCAACATATTTTGTAAAACCTCAACACCATAGCACATTTGGGAAGGCAGATCCCAGTGGATCTGCCTGTCCCACCTCATCTGGCAGTGGCACTGGACTGCAGCATGTCTGGAACCCAACCCGGATCTCCCTTGTCTGCTGGTTTTGCACCACCTTTAGGTGGAACCGCCACAGAGGACAGGGCCCATTCCCCCTGGGAGTGAGTGTGGACAGGAGGCCATCACGCACAGTCAGGTCCAGGTTTGGTGCACTGCACCCTTCGATCTGAGTCTGGAGAGCAGCTGTGCCCGATTGAGGGCTGCCTGGTGCACCTCGAGGGGCAGGCCACCCATCCTATCTGGTGTCCAGTACAGCCACCTTTGGGGCCATGAAGGTGCAGTGGAGATTGCCCATGGGTGGGGGATCTCAGTCTAACTGTAACCATATGGGGCCAATGGGCTTCTGATTCCCAACCACCCTCCCCGTCAAATGTGTTTACCCCCCTCATGTGTCACATACCTCCCCTGTCTGCTGTCTTGTCTGTCTTGTTTGTCTCCCTACCCAACATACCTTCCCAGACATACCTACAATCCTTCTCCAACATCCCACTCTCACCTTAAAAAAAAAAGAAAAGGACATCTCCCCCCCCCAAAAAAAATATATCGCCCCATACATAACTGTCCATTTCACACACACATCCACTGGGCACATGTAATCTGGTCCAAATTGCTTAACGCACATTTTTGTTATCCTCACCCCTCTCTCTGTGGTTTGAGTGTCCAAATTCACCTCCAAATTTTGTACAAATGCACAACTGTTGCTGTATAAGAAATGGACAGCTATGGACCTTCCCTACACCCGTCCTGCACATCCCTAGCTATCTTTCATATTGTTTTTCACTCAGCTTGCCCCTTTTTTACCACTTTTGTATCACCCCCTTTTCTTTTCTTTTAAAGAAATTAGCGTGGGTGTAAGCGTGAGTATGCATGTTTGCGTGATGCTAAGTGAAGCCAACACAGATTAAGCATCTGTATGTTTAACCATGTGTTGGCATTGTTTAGCATTGCACAAACCCACACAAACCCATTTACAACTGCTTAAAACTGCTTTAATCACTCTGTTTCCATCAGCCACTGTTCTGCCTAGCAACAAAATAATCAGCCCTGCTAAGTCTTGAACCAAGGGCCCTGTACACCATAGTCAGAGCAATGTGCCACTACACCATTTGAGTTGTAAGGACTGCTGATGATTTTTCAACATACCATGCAGTATAGTTATTCAACAGTAGGGAAATGATTCTGTAGAATGAGTCAGGTTTCGTATATATACATATGCACATGTATATATGTGTGGAGATGCATATATATGGAAAATATATACATATATATATATATATATATATATATATATATATATATATATATATATATATATATATATATATATATATATATATATATATATATATATATATATATATATATATATATATATATATATATATATATATATATATATATATATATATATATATATATATATATATATGCTCATAACATGTAGTGGAGTCATACCTCAGAACCATACTTCTTAGTGCAAGAAATCCAGCCAAAGGCTGGCTAGATGGGGGGGGGGACAATGGGCAAAAGCTAGGGACATATTTTAAATATTCCTCCTATAAATGTAGAATGTTGCCAGAGTGACAGGGTTTGTTTCAGCATACATGTTATGAAGGATGTGAGTTCTGAAACTGAAATGTATTGTCATCATTTACTGACAGAAATCCCCAGATCATCACAGTGATTTACCAGGAAAATAAAAATAAATGAATTTGTGGAACAGACCAGAAATATGAGCAATAAATCTGGACATTCTGAAACAATCTGGCTGGTTCAGAGGTAGGCTCAGAACCCCTTACTGCAATGAACCTGGACCAAGCCTGACAAAGTGGGGACAGAAAGCCATGAAAATAGGGACATATCTGAAATACTGTAGTAGATAGGCTGACACTGTTGCTGCAGTAACACCCTCCTGTCTGTAATAAACAATAAATAGTGTGGCTTTCCAATATAAACCAAACTAAGACAACCAAAAAAGCCGTTGAGTAGAATGCAGTACTAATTCCAATTCAACACGAAAGTGACACCATCCACGTAAATGCTGAACGCTTTTATTAAACAAACATCACATGCATTTTCATCCCTTACTATAGGACTTCATCAGATAAAACAACCTACAAACTTTCAGCTTTTTATATTATGCTTACAATCAATTTACCTATCAAACGCAATCTCTTTATTTCAAATAAACCAGTCGGTTTCCTTTCTTGTCTCATTAATATTAAAACCTATTCCAATGAAGGAAACTCATGTATATACCATACTATAAAACAAATATGATAAATTAAATAGTAGATTTTCATGTGAATAACTTAACATTGTATTTAAAAATCATCGGGAAAGTTCATCCATTCAAAATATAATATATACTGTAGTGACATATGTACAAAACTCTACAAACACTAAAAACCATAATAAACAGCTCTCCCTAGTGTCCAAAACCTATATAACCTATTAATTCTAACTTTTTTATTTTCCTTTCTTAAATGTGTTATTCCATATAACCATAATAAATATATAAAATCTAAACCATCAAATTATATATATCTAATAAATATATTAATAAATATTTTATAAATATATAATTAAATATTATTTATATGTATAATAAATATATATAAAAATATATATTTATTAAAATAAATGAATTCAATAAAATTGTTTAAAATTAATGTTTCATATAAGAAATACAACCCAGCAAATGTAACTCAAACTCTATTAGCTTTCACCTTTAAAATAGGTCCAATGGATAGATTCTCATTTAATCCAGGTCTTTTACATGCATCCAAATAAACCTGCCACCACAATTCTCTGTTTTCTAATATCTCCTCCCACAAACCTCCCCTAACATCCTGTTTTACTTGTTCCAATATAAAAAATAAATATTTTGCTCCTGTACAATTTTTAAAGTGCCTATATAGTGCATTAGTTTCTTTCCTTTTTCCAATGTCGTATATATGCTCATATATACGTCTTTTAAATACCCGTTCCGTTTTCCCAATATAGAAAGATTGGCAGTTTTGACAAACTGCCAAATAAACTACCCCTTGGGCATTACAATTAAATCTATCTTTACTTTTTATTAATCTCTTCCTACTTTCAATAAAAATTTCTTCTTTATTCATAATGTAAGGACATTGTGCACATCTCCCACACTTAAAAGTTCCCACTTTCTTATTTTCCACAGTTTTTCTATATTTTCCATTTCCTTCTATTTTCTTCCTGATGTTAGGAGGGTTTCTAAAAGTCGCCTGAGGTATAATATTTTTAATCTCTTCTAGATCTGTGATGGCAGCAAATCTCTCCCATTCCTTCTTAAATATCTGTTTAACATCTTTGTTTAAAGTATTAAATTCTATAATTAATCTTTTTACATTTTTGTTCTCATTTGGATTTTCGTTTTTATTGACCAAATCAACATTATTTACCTCTTTTATACCTTTTATTGGTTGAAATTTATTCTTTCTACCTAGCTCAACTTCATTTCTTATTGCACTCACAAACTCTACCGGGTAACCTCTCTCTAAAAACATTGTTTCTAATTTATTACATTCTTCATAGAAATCACTTTCATCACTTGTCATCCTGGAACCTCTCACAAATTGGCCTTTTACAATATTTTTCTTACAATGGTTAGGATGAAAACTGTTGTAATGCAAGTAAGAATTACAGAATGTGTCTTTTCTAAATACTTTAGTTTCAAATTTTCCATTTTTCTTATAAATTTCCACATCCAAATAATTTATAACTTTTGCATTCATTACATAAGTAAACTTTAAATAATTAGTGGTTAAATTTATGTAAGAAAAGAATTCTTTAAATTTTTCTTCACTTCCTATCCAAAATATCACTATATCATCCAGGAATCTGTGATAAAGTGACCAATATTGTCTAAAGGTAGAATTAATTATATATTTCTCTTCCCACTTGCCAAGCACAATATTGGCAAAAGTGGGGGCACAAGCTGCCCCCATTGAGACCCCTGAAATCTGTTTATAATATTCTCCATTGAACATTAAATAATTGTATTTCAAAATGGAGTCCATTAGGGTCACCACAGTTACTTTTTCTTCATGAGACAAAATCCCATCTGCATATACACTTTCTTCAAATAATTCCATACCTTCATCATGCGGTATACTAGAGAAGAGGTCTATAACATCTATTGTAACAAAAATTATTTCTTCTTTATATATGTTTGTAGTAAGCTCTCTTAAAAAATCCCACAAATCTCTTAAAATAATTTCGTTATTCATCCATAGATGTTTAACTTTGTTGTCTACATACTTAGCTAATGGGGTAATTTTTGCTCCTTCTGCTGAAACTATTGGTCTTAGTGGGGGATTGGTCTGATTCTTATGAATCTTGGGTATACCAAACATGGTTGCTACCCTTGGCTTTTTTACCTCTAAGTATTTGTGGGTTTTAATGTCTATTACTTTTTCCATTAATAAATTTTCTAATACCATATCAATTTTCTTATATGCTACTGCCAACTCATTTTTTGAAGCTATCGAGTATTTTCTTTCGTCTAATAGTATTGAATACATTTTAGCTTCATACATAGTATTATCCATAATGACCATCCCTCCCCCCTTATCTGGTTTCATTACTCTTACTTTAGGATTATCCATTATTTCATTCAAAACCTCCCACTCATCTTTCTTAATATTAGTTATATGTTTATTCTTATATTTGTCTTTCTTTTCTAGTTTCCTAATTTCTTTTTCTAGGACATTCTCAAAGTTTTTTATTTGAGGTGCTAAAGGTGGGTTGAATGTTGAACTCCTAGTTAGTTCGCTAGTTTCAATATTATTTCTTTCCAGACCCATTTTAGAAGCTAAAACAGTTAAATTTATTTTCCTAGTAAATAACTTAATATCTAAAATTGTACCAGTTACATTTCCTTTTTTCACTGGGTTGTATTTCAAACCTTTACTAAAAAGACCAAAATGTTCATTCTTTAAAACAACATTACTAAAATTATAAATTGTAAAACCTTCAAAAATACTCTTGAATTCGTTTTCAAACTTGATAGTCTCTTCAGTGTTTAAAATATCAATGGGAACCGGGGTACTACCTAATAATGTCTCCCCCTCCCCCTTCTCCCCCCCCCTCATCTGAAAATTTCTTTCTCTATTATAAGGTCTAAAATGTTCTTGATTACTTACTTCCAGTGGTGGAAATTCTGTATCATAATCATGCTCTACATTCCTTATTTCTCCATTCTCATATTTATTAAACTTTTTATTATTATTGTTATTATTCCTAAAATTTCCTTTCATATTAAAAATTGTAGGTTTTGGATAACTATTATTACTTGCATATTCCTTTATGTCCCTATTTAACTTTCCCATTTTACGTTTTATAATATCTTCACATTTCAAATCTATTTCATTTCTCATTTTAAAATATCTCTCTCTTTCTTGTTTAATACCAAAAATAAGGTCTTGTTTAATATTCATGTCCAGTTCATTAATTTCTTGTTCAATAAAACTTAATTTCTTTTCATTTTCCTCTATAATTAGCTGGACAATCTCTAAACCACATTTATTGAAAGCTTTAACCAAACTTTCATGAAACACAGACCCTACTTGCACATTATTTGGGTATTTGTATACCCTGAGTCCCTTAGGGACTATTTCTTTAACTAAACATTCATTTAGATATGCATTTTCTATCCTTAGTGTTCTAAATTTCAACATCAATTCATATAACTTATCAAGCTTTTCAATATATGTATTACCATCGTGCATTAATACATTTTCAGTGTCATTTTCAGTGTTAAACAAATAGTCCTTCTTTAACCACTCATTAGTGGTTTTAGGGTTCGAATTAACAGTACCTTTAGTCTCTTGCCTTATTTTGGGTCTAGCCCCTTTGTCCATTGCAACATTATAATTGTATTCCTGTGCTTCTCCTTCAACATCAAGGATTCTCTGTGTTCTCATGGGGTTAAAAACAGTTGTCTCCATCTGTCCAGGGTCGCCGGCTTCTGTAATGTCGCCTATAAGCTCCCTCTTCCGCTTAACGGCTTGCCCGTTAGTCCCTTCATGAAATAAAACATCCGAGTGCACTGCTCCCCGTCCTGGAATCAAACTATGGCAAAGGGGCGTAAGCAGGTCAATCAGTTCGGTTAACTGACCTATAAGCTTACGAGCTTGCCCCATCTCTTCCTGTCCTTCCGAACCCATGTAAGTGAAGTTACGTAAAGCAAAACTACTCGCTCACACAGTCACTAATAAACAATAAATAGTGTGGCTTTCCAATATAAACCAAACTAAGACAACCAAAAAAGCCGTTGAGTAGAATGCAGTACTAATTCCAATTCAACACGAAAGTGACACCATCCACGTAAACGCTGAACGCTTTTATTAAACAAACATCACATGCGTTTTCGTCCCTAACTATAGGACTTCATCAGATAAAACAACCTACAAACTTTCAGCTTTTTATATTATGCTTACAATCAATTTACCTATCAAACGCAATCTCTTTATTTCAAATAAACCAGTCGGTTTCCTTTCTTGTCTCATTAATATTAAAACCTATTCCAATGAAGGAAACTCATGTATATACCATACTATAAAACAAATATGATAAATTAAATAGTAGACCCTCCTGTCTGTCCTAACATATATTGACTGAAATAGCACAAGTCCAGCACTCAATTACTCCTCACTAGTTAGTGACTTAAATCCTCACATCATCCTACTGATGTGTCAAACATACACAACACGTATGGGGGGGCCAGGCAACAGTGCATCCTACAAATAACTGGACATAACATCACATTAAGGAAACTACACTCAGCTGCTAAGCATGTCACCAAGTACCGTCCAAACTACAGTCAGACTGACAAAACACGAACCCAAATCCACTATAGGGAATTACACATGTATTTGCAAATATATCAGGCAGTACAGGGATGTAACAGCACTGAAAAACAGACACTAGTGTGAAAGTGCATACCCACAACCAATTCCACCACAGTCACAGTGACATACCGGTAAGCCAAATGAACAGTACAGTACAGTATAAGGACTGTGTGAACAAAAACATCTCAACATGTTTGCCACTCACACACTACCCCTACATATACTGGCCCAATTCACAGTGTAGTATGATGCCTGACCATAGTATGGGACATGTCTCAGTCTGCCCCTACAAACATATACAGCTGATAGACTACCAGAAACTGGAGCATCATGCACTGGCAGATAGAAAAGGACCCATAACACATACATCTACGCCCCTCCCTACACAGGCCACATAACATTGACACACTACACTGCTATACATTCCTGACAGTCTGTCAACAATCACCAGAAATACACAGACCTCCCAACTGTTTAGAGTCCCACAGAATGTCCAGGCTTAGTTCTCATATATAAGGCCTCTACACATAACATGTCTGGCATTCTGACACATCACTGGTATGGTATCAGGAATGAAGGCACTAAATAATGATATACCCTACCTATTAACCTCTTATTTCATGACATCTGGACAAAGCCTGACATACTTGGAAGACAGAGGCCCAAAAACAGGGGCATATGTGAAATATTGCTGTTATAAACCGAGACAGTTGCTGGTGTAACCGGGTTTGTTGTAGCATATCTTTTCTGAGAGATATGAAGTCAGAAACACAAATGGATGATACCATTTACTGACTGTAATCCCCACAGTATGCTACTGATTTTCCAAAGACAAAAAATGTCTGAGGAACACACCAAACATGAGAGTCCAAAATCTGGCCATTCTGCAGTTATCCCTACAGTTGAGAGGTATGTCAACCAAATAACACTGTCAGACTTAAAAATCACACAGAAAAGCCATGTCCACACAAACCGTGTTAAACTAGCATTAATTCAACTGTACAACAGCAATACTCACATTCTGTCCCTATGCCTGGAACATTCTCCCCCAGTGTGTTGGGCTGTCTCCACAGTTTTCATTGTAAGAGGTATTTCCAACTACCCTCTGTGATGCTGTTGTTCACACTCCTCCATGAAGTCCTCCTCACAAGCAACAAAAAGGGGCAGCACCCACTTGAAGTACTCAATTATAGGAATGTGTTGCCATTCCATTGGCTATAGGAATAACACCACAGCTGTTATGCATGCAATTAGCAAGTGGGGGACGCCAATTGGTGCACGGGCCATCAGCTGCTCATGAGCATCACCTACAAAAGGCAAGCTGCTGCTTATGCAAAACAGATGTATACCCTACATCTGGGAGAGACAGAGAGAGAGAGACAGACAGACAAAGACAGCAAACAACACATACTAGAATCAGCCAACCATACTTGGAAAAAAAGGTATGTCAAACAAGTAAGCATGTAATGGAATGCAGTAGGGGTATGTAATAATGGGAAATAGGAAGTTCAACAAATATGTCTCAGCATTACTTGCTGTACTGATATATTGCTGATCAGAACCTATGGCCATAGAATCTGGGTCTGTCTACAGTGACATAGATCGCAGCTCAGGCCCCTGAGTCACCCCAGAAAAGGATGGCTCACATATAACTACTACTGGAGTGTGTGTTGAACAATACTGACTGTGATACTGCTAGACCAGCTACTGGGATGTCATAGATATGCATATTTTAATTGTGAATACAACTATGATATACATGTTTGTCTCAGAAATGTGAGAGACCTATACAGGGTATTTGCATAGTGAAATACTGTTGCAGATGTGTGTGTTGAGCTGCATGTGATATACTGAGCACATACCATTCAACTGTCCAGTGTTATGCACAATGACCATATGTGTGCCTCATATTTGTAGTCATTTACTCATAGAGTTGTGTTATGTCTGGCAAATCATTGGCAACCTGTCAAGACTGACATTACAACATCTCCTACTCTTTCTTTTGGCTGTTCCCGTTAGGGGTCTCCACAGCAGATCATCTGTCCCCATTTCTTTCTGTCCTCTGCATCTTGTTCTGTCACACCATCCACCTGCTTATCCTCTATCAACACATCCATAAACCTTATCTTAGGCCTTCCTCTTTTCCTCTTACCTGGCAGCTTCATCCTTACCATCCTTTTCCCAATATACTCAGCATCCCTCCTCAGCACATGTCCAAAACAAAATAATCCCGCTACTCTCTGGTTTTGTCTCCAAACTGTCCAACCTGGGCTGACCCTCTAACATACATATTCCTAATCCTGTCCACCCTTGTCACACCCAGTACAAATCTTAACATCTTTAACTGTGCCACGTCCAGCTCTGACTCCTGTCTTTTTGTCAGTGCCACTGTGTCCAACCCATATAACATATCTGTTCTCACTACCATCTTCTAGACCTTCCCTCTCACTCTTAAGGGTACTCATCTGTCACAAATCACTCCTGACACTCTTCTCCATCCTCCCCATCCTGCCTGTACTCTCTTCTTCACCTCTCTCCCACACCCGTCATTACTCTGAACTGTTGATCCCAAGTATTTAAACTCATCCACCTTTCCAAACTCTACTCCCTGCATCCTCACCACCCCTCTATCCTCTCTCCCATTCACACACATATATCTATCTTAGCCCTGCTGACCATCATTGCTCCCCTCTCTAGAGCATATCTACACCTCTCCAGAGTCTCTTCAACCTGTTCCCTACTCTCACTATAGATCACAATGTCATCTGCAAACATCACAGTTAAGAAGGACTCCTGTCTGATCTTGTCTGTCAACCTGTCCATCACCACTGCACATAAGAGAGGGCTCAGAGCTGATCCCTGATGTAATCCCATCTCCACCTTAAATGCACCTGTCACTCCCACTGCAGAACTCACCGCTGTCACACTACCCTTGTACATATCCTGTAGCAGTTTTACAGATCCTCCACCACTCCTGACTTCCTCATACAGTACCACAACTCCTCTTTATGCACCCTGTCATATGCTTTCACCTGTGTCCACAAAGGCACAATGCAACTCCTTCTGACCTTCTCCATACTTCTCCGTCAACACTCTCAGAGCAAACATCACATCTGTACTGCTCTTTCCTGGAAAGAAACCATCCTGCTGATCACTAATCCTCACCTCCCTTTGTAACCTAACTTCCACTACTCTTTCCCATAACTTCATGCTGTGACTCATCAGTGTTATCCCTCTGTAGTCACTACAGCTCTGCATATCACTCTTGTTCTTATAATTGGTACCCAAACACTTTTTCTGCACTCCTCACACATCCTCTCACTTTTCAAGATTACATTAGACAATCTGGTTAAAAAGACCACTGTCATTTCTCCTAAACACCTCCATGCTTCCACAGATATGTTATCAGGACCAACAGCCTTACCATTCTTAATCCTCTTCATAGCTATCCTTACTTCCTCCTTGCTAATCCATTGCACTTCCTGATTCAACATACTCACATCATCCAAACTTCACTCTCTCTCATTCTCTTCATTCAGCAGCCTATCATATCTACTCAACACACTCTCCTCACTCATGAGTATGTTTCCCTCATTATACTTTATCACCCTTATCTGCTGCACATCCTTCCTAGCTCAGTCCCTCTGTCTAGCCAATCGGTATAGGTCCTTTTCTCCCTCCTTAGTATCCAACCTTTCATACAACTCTTCACCTTAGCCTTCGCCACCTCTCTCTTTGCCGTGCACCTCATCTCCTTATACTCCTGTCTACTTTCTTTATTTCTCTGACAATCATACTTCTTCTTCACCAGCCTCTTTCTCTGTACACTCCCCTGTACTTCCTCATTCCACCACCAGGTCTCCTTGTCCCCCTTCCTCTGTCCAGATGTCACACCAAGCACCTTTCTAGTTGTCTCTGTTACTAGCTCTGCTGTAGTTACCCAGATATTCAGTAACTCTGCACTGTCACCCACTGCCTGTCTTAACTCTTCCCTGAACTCAACCTCACAATCACCCTTTTTCAGTTTCCACCATTTGATCCTAGGTGCTGCCCTCACACTCCTCCTCTTCTTCTTGATCACCACCTTCATCTCACAGACCAATATTTCATGCTGACTAACTACACTTTCCCCAGTCTCCAATCCCCTTCAAACAGGCCCTCCTGCATAGGAGATAATCCACCCGTGTGCATCTTCCTCCACTCCATGTCACACTATGGTCCTCTGTCTGGTTAAAATATGTATTCACCACAGCCATGTCCATCCTTTTTGCAAACTCCACCACCATCTCTACCTTCTGCATTCCTTTGCTTAACACCATACCTACCCATCACTTCCGCATCACCACTCTCTCACTCTTGGGTACAGTCATCACCAATTCATCCAACTCACTCCGAAATTTTTCTGTCTCATCCATCCCACACGCAGCTAGTGGAGCATATGCACTAACAACAGTCATCATTACACCATCAATTTCCAGCTTCATAAACATCACTCTATCCAACACTCTTTTCACCTCCAAAAACACTCTTGGCATACTGATCCTTCAGGATAACCCATATGCCATTTCTCCTCCCATCTACACCATGATAGAACTATTTGGAACTGGCACCAATACACCTAGCTTTACCCCCCCTTCCATCTGGTCTCTTGCACACACAATATATCAACCTTCCTTCTGTCCATCATATCAGTCATACTGTCAACAGTAAAAGTTCCTACCCTCACTACCACACTCCCAGCCATTCTCCTGTCTTCCTGCCATATGACCGTCAGACATCCTCCAGGGTATGTCTGTGAATGCAAAGGTTACTGTGTTATCAAATGGCTTAAGTGTGTTGCAGCAATATTAAGAAAGGGTCACTAATTTTGGCCCATCACCCCCATATATATGTGGCATCATCCAGATGTCCTGCTCTAACAGGTTGATAGGAATAACTGAGCAGCAGTAGTATAAATACACTGCGCTATACTGACATAAAACCGAAATGTATATCTGGTATTATCTGTGCACATGTATGTATGAGTATGTGTACCTGGCTGCCTCATAACAACAGACACAGGATGCAAAATGTCAGGTAAATAAGCTGTACATGTGTGTAATCTCAATTTCTGTGCATCCAAGAGAGTTAGATTTCTACAGCTACTGGTTGTTGCAGTGGCCTGACACAGACATGGGTACTAGAATAAGCATGATTATCAGATTGAAATTGGAGATGTGTCCAACTGTGTTATTACCTTGTGTCCATGCCTACTACAAACAGCTATATGACCACCGACATAGCTGTATGGACTCAGCAATACCTTACCTGTAAAACCTGTCTCCACCAAAGTAGAGTAATCTCTTTTGCCGGTTAGCAGCAATCCACAAATGACATAACTGGTCACTATATTGGCTGTACAGGGCAAAGTAGGAGCGGGCACTAACTAGGCAGCAAGTCAACCTTTGTCTAAATGAGCATATAAAGTCACAGGTGGATTACTGTAAGGCTAACTATGACTACAAATTGGACACATCCACCAAGGGCAATCTGAAGACGTCTTCACATATGTCTGCAATCTCAGAGGCAACAACCCAACCCACCCTGTAATGGTGGTCAATCACACCACATACACACACACCATAGCTATAGCCAACTTGCTGCAAACAGGTTTAGAGCAAACATCACCCCCCCTGGCTCACCATCAGTGTAGGTGGATATGCACGGCAACCACACCCCTCCCCTCATCATCAGGGAGCAGGTGCATAGTGCCTAATCAAAGTCAACAAACGCAAGTCTCCATGGAACCTGAGAACATTCCTGTCTGCATTCTACATGAACTCAGACATATGCTTCCAGCTCCATTACACACTGTATGCAAGCAAAGCCTGAGCACCATTGACATCCCATCTGCAAGGAAGACAGCCACTGTCATCTCTCTACACAAATGTGAATGATGAATGGTGGTTTATGCAGTGTACTGGCCCTCATTGGGGGTAACATGACACATCAGGACCAGGAGTGCAATGCAGGCTCATACTGTGCTGATAAATGACAGGGGTACAATGTGTAAAAAAGAAAAATAAACCAAACAGCTGAATTGAACCATGACAATTTACTGCAAAAGAACCCAGACAGAAATCACAAAGTAAGCACTTTCATAAGGCACAATAGCCAAACTTCATCAGACAGAATCTTTTTAGTTTGGCTATTGTGCCTTACGAAAGCACTTAGTTTGTGATTTCTATCTGGGTTCTTTTGCAGTAAATTCATGGTTCAATTCCGCTGTCTGGTTTATTTTTCTTTTTTACAAGTTGGTGTTCTTTTATGGTATTTTTGTGTTAGGGGTACAATGTGGTTGTAAGTGGTGGCTAATGATAGGCAATATTGATGTGCTGGGTCTGTAAATAACTCTGGGCAATGTCTGAGGTCCTGTGATGTGTTTCTCTGTTTGTTTTCCAGGTGCCATGCAGTGTTAGCCGGCATACACTGCAGAGGAGACTGCAGCTATTACCGAAGCAATAATACAGCACCATGCAGTGTTGTTCAGCCAGAGCCGACAAAATCTGCGGGAGCAGACTGCCCTGTGGGACGACCTTGTCCACAGAGTGAACACCTTGGGCCACCATGGCCGCACATACAATCAGGTCAGGTATTGGGCAACTGACCTAATACATCATACCCAGCAAAGGCTGCTGCCATGGCCAGGGACTGTACTGCTGTGGGTGGGGGTCCAGCCACACAGGCCCCACTTATGGCAACAGAGGAGCTCCTTGCCAACCTTGGGGAAGCCCCCACACAACACCCAACACATGAAACACCAGTCCTGGAGGTGGGTGGCACCCAGGCAACAGGTGAGGAGCATTCAGGTAAAGCCACAGTGCACATCAATTTATTCATGTAACAGTCATACTGTTTTCAGTTAAGTATCTAGATGCATATGTCAGTTCAAACTGCATTTGTGGGTGAGGTTTACTAATGCACACAAGTGCACATCTGTGGTGAGGGACAGCAAATTGTGTACTATCATAGCGTGTACTGTACCTGTGCAGACACATAGCATTCATCTTGTACCAATGCCAAATGTGAGTCTGCTGACAAGACCTCTCACCCACAACTACAAAGGTAGCTCTGGTCTGCATGTGGCACAGCAGCCTGAAGCCAGTGAGTATGGGATTTTTCTCTTGTGGTTCGCCAGTACCCCAGGCATGTAAAGGTCATGCTTGTGACCATGCACCCAACTGTTACTCTCAGCTATTTTGCAATATCTGCATGTTCATGTGGTGGGGTTAACTGCATTGTATCACAGTGGTCATCACGGAGGCCTATTTGCAGGAGATGTCACATATCTGTATCATACCTCACAACCTGTCATTGCAAGAAATCTGGCCAAAGACTGACAAAATGGGTGGACGAAGGCCCAAAACTAGGGACATATTTTATAAATTAGTGTTATACAGTGTATTTAAATGGTGTATACACACCTGTTAGAATGCCAGGTGTTTGTGAAATACAAAAATGAGAGCACAATACCACATTTCCGAACCCTTCCAACTTTTCATGTGACCTATAACCTATACAATTCAATTGTAAAACAAACAAATCTATTATGGGAGCAATTATGACACATAAAAATCTTACAAGGAGCTAGATGCATACATGTGCACAGGCTGAAACTAATACTGTGTTGCAGCAGCTTTCGATATCATTACAGCATTATGTCTTCATGGGTACACACCTGCAATCAATTACAGAGACTCTGATTAACAGCAAATAACAGTCAGCTGTCCTACCAGGATTATCCTAAATTTACTCAGTTGCCTGTTACAGCAGCAGCCTTAGTTTGCATACAGCTTACAAAGCAGCAAAGGGATCTCATTTGTGAAAGTATCAGCCCAGAGAAGGGTACACACATATTTCCACAGCGTTGCATATACCATGGAACACAGTGAAGACAGTCATCAAATGGTGGTGGAAATATGGGGCAGCAGTGACATTGCAAAGAACTGGACATCCCTCCAAATGTGTGGAAAAGACAAGACCCAAACTGGACAGGAAGGCTGCCAGGAGACCTACAGCAACATTACAGGAGTTGCAGGAGTCACTGGCAATTACCAGTTGTATACTACATATGACAACAATCTCCTGTTTTCTCCACATGTCTGACCTATAGGGTAGGTTTGGAAGATGGAAGCCTTCTCAAACACAGAAAAACATCCAGTTCTGGTGAATTTCTCAAGAAAAATACATCAGGTCCCCCAATAGCATGTGGGAAATGTGTTATGGTGTAATAAGACCAAGTTTGCATGTTTTGGCCACAATGCCAAAAGTTTGTTTGGGACAAGAACAACACTGTGCATCATCAAAAGAACTCCATCCCCATGGTGAAGCATGGTGATGGCAGTGTCCTGCTTTGGGGTTGCTGTTCATAAGCTGGAAGTGGGCCTGTAGCCAAGATGGAGGGGATTAGCAGTAGTTCAAATTACCAGTCTCTTTTGGCACAAAATCGTTATGTGTCTGCTAGAAATCTGTGGATGGAGAGAACTTACACCTTTCCACACAACATTGACCGATACCATACATCATAATCCGTAAAAGAATGTCTTCACCAGAAGACACTCAACATTTTGGAATGGCCTGGCTGCAGTCCACACATACAGTCAATAGAGAAGCTGTGGGGTGCCCTGAAGAGGCCTGTGCAGAAGTGATTCCCTCACAATCTGACAGAATCTGAGGGTTTCTGCAAGGGAGAGTGTACAAATATTGCTAAGTAGAGATGTGCCATGCTGATACACACCTTCCCAAGAGGACTAACTGCTGTTATGAAATCAAAAGGTGCTTTAACAAAGTATTAGTTTAAGGGTGTGCACAATCATGCAACCAGCCTATTGTATGTATTTCAACTTCTACGTTACCCCTAACCAATGTGTTTGTTCTTTAATTGGATTGCACAAGTTATAGGTCACATTAAAGGTGGGAAATGTTATCACATGATTTCTGTGATCTCATGTTATATATCACACAAACCTGGCATGTTAACAGGCGTGTCTACACATAATATCCACTGTAAGCTTAGAAGGTTGTTAGTGTAACTGATTCTGTTGTAACATACATGTACTGCAGATTTTAAAGTGGAGACTCAAAATATGTCATTAAATAGTGACACCAGTCCTCATATCATCCCAGTAAAGTGTCAGACAAATACAGGATTTATGTTGAACAGACCAGAAATATGAGCTACACATGTCGACATTTAACAACACTCTGCACAGTTGAGAGGTATGTTCTGTAAGAGTTGCCACGGTGCTATACAGGTCAACAGCAATTATGTGTACATGGGTGCGGTGTGTGCTACTTGAAGGCCCATCACCTACTAACACTACTCACATATCACAGAGGTGTATATAAGTTGTAACAGGAAGTGGAAAGGGCTGCACTGCATGATACTGAGGGCCTGTCCAGGGTGTGTATGTAGTGTTCTGACTGTGTTGTGAATGTCACCAGTTGGCTATTGTGAGGTCTGTGTAATGCCTGTCTGCCACCTCACCTGTATGTGTGTGTATGTGTTTGTGTGTGCACGTGTGTAGCAGCAAACGGTATAGTGCAGGTAGTAATTTACATATGTTGTCTTTCCTCCACAGGTGGTCATAGTGCTTGCGGTCCGTCCCACTCAGTATCTGATGTCAGTGTCTCTGCAGACTCTGGCAATGATGATGGTCATATTCTGGCACAGGTGGTGTTGTCAGGGGCTGAATCTGTGCCATCGGTTGGCATTCTACAGTCATCCACAATGTCCCCGTACACAGTCACAATACCCACAAAGGCCCTGTCCCCAGCAGCCACAGATGATGGACAGTTGAGAGGTGGTGGCATGGAACAGGCTATTGTGGTGACTATGACAGGTGTGACTGTAGACGCTGTCCATAGCCAGAGTGCAGGTGAGATGCCACACAGGCGGATGGACAGGGGTGCTTACAGGATGACTGCTGCTCGTTAAGCTGCTGTCACAAGTGCTACAGCAGGTGGCACCAGATGCATGTTTCAGGCTGTCATGGATTTACAGGCATGTAGTGAATGCAACACCAGACAAATAAATACTCAGGGTGGATGCAACTCTTCTTGATTTATGTGGTGACATACATGACCTTGTTGAGGCCACACACCAAAATACTGAGGTCATGAATAGATGGTGAGGTGAGACTTTGGCAATCCTCAACCATGGCATGTCTGTGCTAGAGCATGTGGTGGGAGATGGGCATCGGCCACATGGACGTAGGTCAGCACCAACATCAGCTGAGAGTCTATGGGGCCATGCACCTTCACACTCTCATAGTGGCAGTGACACCAGCACTACCGAAGGGGGTTGCTGTCCACATCACAATGGAGCAGGCCATGGGCACATGGTCCTGGCCGTACCCATCAGGGACACGGATCCAGCAGACAGCAGTCACCATCAGGAAGCAGTACTGCATCTGGTCTTGGGTCTGGTCATGTCAGTGAGACCCCTGGCAGGACCATTTCATGTGTCCATAGCCAGAGATGGTGAATGGGCACCCTGCCATGTACAGTCCACAGCTGTCCAACATACCCCTGTGCAGGCCAGCCATATGTTGTGACTGTGCATACATACACTCACATCTGTATCACAGATGTGTGTGCATACATGCACACATACATCTGTATCACAGGCAGGCACCTCCAGGCACACACAGCTCCTCTGCACAGCCCATCTATAGGATACCCTTCCAAACACACACACACATGGATGTCAACCATATGGCCCTGCCTAGGCCTCTGGCAAATCCACACCAAACCCTGCACACATGATGATAACTGTGCCACATCCCTGTCATCCATACCATCAATGCAGGGTCAGGCTAATATGGGTTTGATGCACAGGGTGAATATAGAACAGTGTAGCTATGTAATACTGTGTAAGGTGCTGCCTGCTTGCAGTTGTGTTGGGTGCACATAAAGGTGTAGGCAACTTATTAGCCATGATGCATCATTGCTGTTAGTATCACTGACTGAATGTAGTCTGACATGCTGTAGTCTGTTTGTGTGTCAGGTGTCTGTGTGTCTGCAGGCTGTGGCCCTGCAGACATTACCAACATGGAGTATGTCAGAGTGGAAATACACTGACCATTTCATAGCCAAGGTACAGCTTTATATGTACATTTACCAAGTGTGTATGCATGCAACAGTGTGTGATGGACACTGTTGTCAGACAGTGTGACCTGGCATACATACCCCTTGTCACAGACACGTAGCCTTCATACATGTTACCTCAGTGTTGTGTAGTACCACAGGCTCATACATATAGAACAGGTTATTGGAGTGCTGTCAGTAGGTCCCTCACCAGCTTAGCCATTCGATTGACCGCAACAGATTCATGTGTCAGCACCTGTTGCCCCTGCCATTTCTTTCCCATACATTCAACCCTGATGCAGTTGGTGAAGGCATGCATGGTACTTTGTATGACAGGTTTGTAGTATGTATTCCTGAGTTCACAGGGTGGAACAGGGAGACAAAATGGTATATCATTTGCATACACACAGGAAAGACTGACACAGGGGATATGCATACAGTAACACAAACACAGTTGGCAATGGACAGATTCGTAAACCTACATATCCACTTTAATGTATTACAGTGCTACATACACATGACATGGCCCACATAGATTATATGCATGGGACATAACCCACTACCTCTTACAATATGTAATGTTGGGAATCACTTCATGGATGGTGAGATAACCCACCAGAAATAGCAACTGGAGTCATCTATTGCTCCTACAAGCCTGGACAATTGATAGGGTAACAGACATTGTATCAGCATGATGTTTGAGTCAGTTATGATATCTGATGATGGCATGTGTGTCAGTACACTAACTGTGACCTATATGGCAACAATATCACATACATGACCATTGTTAGGGGACACAGACTACAGATGGGATGCAAACATCCACATATTCTGTAGACATCTGTACAGATGACTGGAATGGCCTGTACAATTGTTTAACATGCTACATCTGAGGCAGATGCCATTAACATGCTATATAAAGTAATGCCATCGGGAGGTGGTAAACAGGCGTGGATGGTACACACATCAAAATGGTATAACCCACACACGATATGATTCTCACCCAAACACACACACACAGTTGCCAGTGCTGAGATTGGAACTCCTACCTATCTATATGTCTACTATAGTGTTACACAGTTATCAGATGCACAATGGATTTTATATGAATTCACCTTGTCCCAAGGTACTTCTAAGGTGAATGACATCAGCAGGCCTTGTAAAGTAGGGTGATGGGAAGTGTACATGGTGGCACACAACTCAAAATGGTATAACCCATACACAATATGATTCTCAACCCAAACACACACACACACACACACACACACACACACACACACACACACACACACACACACACACAGTTGTCAGTATTGAGATTAGAACCCCTACGTACCTAATTATATATACTATAGTGTTACGCAGTTATCAGACATGTCACGTAGCTTATATGAATTCACCTTGTCCCAAGGAATTTCTAAGGTGAATGACATCAGCAGGCTTTGTAAAGTAGGGTGATGGGAAGTGTACAGGGTGGTACACAACTCAAAATGGAGTAACCCACCCATGATATGATTCTCAACCCTAAAATGCACACACAGGTGCTAGTATTGAGATTAGAACCCTTACCTATCTAGCTTTATTTTTATTTTTTTTTTATTTTACATTTGTTAACTGGGAAAGCCCGACTGGAATGAGGTCCACTTACAGCGGAGGCCCGGGGAGAAAAGCTCCACATTAAACAATATGTGCAGTGGTAATTATACAATCAAAAGATATGTCACACAAGAAGTAATATATTTACAATGGCTTGTTCCATGCAAGCTTAATTTACACCTAGTAGGCCCTTGATGGCAGTAGTTGAGGCTTGGGAGAAAAACTTCACATTAAACAATACAATCAAAAGAGACATCACACAAGCCATAATGTATTTACAATGGTTTGTTCCAAGTAAGCTTAATTTACACATAGTAGGACCTGTATGACAGTATTTGAGGAGTTTTTAGTACTGTAGTAGAAAGACAGTAAACAGAGAAGAGAGGAAGGTAGGAAGGATTGAAGGAGAGCAGGAAAGCATTTATGTGATGCAAGGACAGAGCCAGGAATGCAAGAGGTGTGACTTAAGTGATTTTTTGAACAGTGAGATAGATGGTGCTGAAGAGATATTCTGGGGGAGGTTATTTCACTTTCTAGCTATGGTATGAGAGAGAAGATATTTCCCTGCAGTATTGTTGGCATTGGATATACAGCGAAGGGTTTTGTCGGATGAGCGGAGAGGATGGTTTGCTGAATATTGGTTTAGTAGTTGGTTTAGGGCTGGAGCCTTGTGGGGATTCTTTAGGATGTTCATAGGTTCATAGGTTAGTACTAAGCTAACTGCCCTTGCGAGCCATTTTAAGCCTAGCCAATTATCCCTTGTGAGACTCAAACCCTGCACGTTGGAGTTTTGTTATTTACAATAAATTTGGTCATCTTATCTCAGCTGCCTAGTGCTTGACTCTTCCTCTACTCAGTGCTTTTGGATTGTTTATTGATTAACTGAGGAAGTTATAACCACTGTAGCTCTTTTAGGGCAAGGCAGTGATGGCTTCTAAAAGTAGTGTTATTGGCGAACTTTGCAATCTTATTGCAACATGACTCTAGTTTGTCTATATCTGTTTTCCTGATGTGGGTTAGGATTGGTGATGCATACATTAGGGTAGACAAAAGGTGGGTTTGGGCTAGGGTGACTCGTGCTTGGTCTGATAGGAAGTTTTTGTGTTTGTATAAAATTTCTAATTTTTTATGTACTTTTTTAATGGTTTGAGAGATATGGACATCAAAGTAAAGATTTGTATCTATTTCAACACCAAGGAGCTTAGTATGGGAAGATGGAGAAATTGTGGTGCCATTCTTGGAGGTGATAGTGAAGGAAAGAGGTGTGGTTCTGGATTTGTTGGGGGTAAATAGAAGTAATTTGGTCTTGGGGTTTAGAATAAGTTGGATATCAGTAATCCATTTTTCAATGGAGATGAAGGATTCCTGGGTAAGTTTTTGTAGAGTGGTTAGGGATGGGGCTGAGCAGATTAGGGTAGAGTCATCTGCGTACTGTATAAGTGATGCATGCAGGGTGGAAGTGTGTAGTTTGTTGGTGAAAATGGTGAATAGTAGAGGCCCCAGTACTGAACCTTGTGGAACACCTATGGTAGTTGGTAGTAGAGGTGTTAGGAAACAATCAGGCAAATGGCAAGGTGTACTATCAGAGAGATAGTTTTTGAACCAGGCAGTAGTGGAGGGGGCAAAGGACATGGAGGATACAGTGTCTATAAGTAGGTTGTCAGACCATGTCAAATGCCTTAGAGAGATCTAAGAATATGGCTGATATGAAGTTGTTGTTTCTAAGTTGGTTAACCTGGTTAGTAAAAGAGAGAAGAGCAGTAGTTGTACTATGGTTTGGGCGGAAGCCATGCTGTGTGAAGGAGAGGAGATTATATGAGGTTAAGAAGTGCATCACTTGAGTGTGAATACATTTCTCAAGGAGCTTGGACAGGGGAGATAGGATAGCAATGGGGCGGTAGTTGGATTGCTCATAGGAGTTGCCGCCTTTGTGTAGGGGGATAATATATGGCACCTTCCATAGTTGGAGAATGTAAGCTTCTTGTATGGAGCAGTTGATACGAATTGAGACAGGGTAGGCTAGGGACTCAGCAGCTAATTTAAAAAAAACAATCTGCTGTGAGAGTGGTAGGTTTTAGTTTTGAGAGTAGTTTTTAATTATGGAGGTTGGTAAGGGTGAGAGTGTAAAGGAAGGTATATTATTGTGATCTATAGTGGGGGTGGATATAGAGTTATTGTTAGATAGCTGGGTAGATAATGACAGAATAGATTCTGTGAAGTGATGGTTAAATTGAGAAGCTATGTTGTCATTATTAGTGTTGGTGTTAGGAGCTGGGGTAGTAGTTTTGCTGGGTTTCAGAAGGGAATTGATAGCTTGCCAGAACTTTTGGGGGGTTTTGGAATGTTTGTTTTGGATACATAGGAAGTAGTTTTGTTTATCCAGGTGTGTTTGTTTTTTGGCCTGATTCCGAAGTTGTTGATAGTTTTGTCTGTCTAGGCTAGTGTTATTCTTTTTCCAGATCTTCCAGGCATTGTCTCTGGCCTTTAGTAAGTCTTTTGTGGTCATATTCAGCCAAATGGCATATTTTACTTTAGTTCTAAGTTTTCTAATGGGAGCTACTGTATTAAGAACATTCATAAAAGTACTATTGAAAAATTCAACTGCCTGGTCTAATGCTAGAGTTTGTAGTGGGTGCCAGTTACATTGTTCTAACATACTGTTAAGAATTTGTGGATTTACCTTGTGTTCATCTCTAGTTTCCTTATACAGTATGGGTTTGGGTATGTTTACCTGTTTACGAAGGAGGAATGTGGGGCAGTGATCACTAAGTTCATCAGGTAGGCAGCCCACATGGTAATTTTGCTTGGGGAAATTTACTAAAGTCCAATCAAGGATTGATGTTTTTTGGGATTTTCTGTCAACTCTGGTGGGTTCTTGGATTAGTTGTGAGAATCCAAATAATTTAATATGGTCTGAAGGATTGTTAGAGTTGCAGGCTAAAATCACACAAGGAATGCTGAGAACAAATCACTTTATAACGCAAAGCTTTCGGGTATGAACCCTTTCTCAATACTAAATACATACATATACACAAAGCAACTGCTTTTATACAGGCCTAGTAGTCATGTGACTGCAGCCAAAGTCACATGACCTATTTAAATGTGCAGTTTAAAAAATTATTTAAAGAAACATACTGCAAGAAAACATTTGTTAAAAAAGAAGCTACACATATGCATATATATTATCAAATTTCAAAGCAATATGAATCTAAATTTAGCACATATATATGCTTAATTATAAAAATATAAAAATATACATATATACCTATATGTTTAATACAAACTCTAAAAACATTAAAACATAGGTGTACACATACATGTACACAACAGATGCACTTATTAACATCAATGTATAAACATGCTCATGTGCACAGGTTGATAAAAATATCATTTCAACCTACGTTGTAATCCAACAAGAATAGGTTTAATGCTTACTGTACTGTTAAGGCCAGGAGGACTATCAGCTCCCAAACGTACTATCCATTGATATTCTTTAGTTTCAAGAAAATTATTAATATCACCACATCTGAGTGAGGGAATCACCAAATCAATAACTCTAAATCTAAATGTATGCCTGTCCCCACACGTCTCAATATGCTTATACAAGGCATTCTGAGTATACTGCCTCCTGATTTCTGACTTGTGGAGTTGCAGGCTAGCCAGTCTAAGTTTAGGTCGCCTAACAGGATAGTTTCTTGGGGCAGGTTGACTGTAGCCCATTGTAAGATATCCTCTGTTATAGGAGAGTTGTTTCCTGGAGGGATATAACTACAGCAGATATTGATTCTCTTTTTGTTTTAGGGATAAAACGGAGCCTAATGTTTCAGCATTCAGAAATTTGGGAAGTGGGGTTTGCAGAGGCTGGAGGTTGTGTGTTTTTAAATAGAATTGCAACTCCACCTCCCTTTTTGGTATCTCTGTCTAGTCTTAGGATGTTATAGCCTGGGGGGAGAATTTCTTCATTTTGGGTGGTGGGTTTTAGCCAGGTCTCAGTAATGGTTAGTATAACTGGGGAGTAGTGGGCTATGAATGAGTGTAGGTCATGTAGTTTGTAAGATATACTTCTTGCATTTAGGTTAATAATAAGTAGGTCTGATTTCTGTTTGTGTGAGAGAATGTTGTTGCATTGACCTGGGTTGGGGTGTATGTCTCCTGAGATTAGTAGCCATTTTTTAAGGAATAGTTTGAGTTTTATAGCATGTGCTAGGTCTATATTTGCTCTAGATATTATTTGTCTACTCAGAGGTAGAGTGGTGTGTGTTTTGTATATATAAAATAATCAGCTATCATTAAATAGTGTGGAGCAGATTACATGTGTGTGTGTGTGTGTGTGTGTGTGTGTGTGTGTGTAAAAGTATGTGTAATGTGGAAGGTATTGTTTAATGGTATGTGTGTATGGATGTGGTGTAGGATAGAGTAGTGAGAGTTAGTAGTAGTAGTGGTAGTATGCCTTGCATGATTTGGCTAGGTGGAGCTTTGGTTTTTAGAAATATTGTGATTGAGGAAATAGATTGGGTGTGGTAGAGGTTGGATCTTAGGTCTTTAGTTTGGATATTGGGTGGGGAGTTTAGTTTGGCTGTGGTTGGGTGTAATTATAGAAGGCTGGTCAGGTGAGCAGGGGATAGTATAAGTCTAGTTGCACTGGGGTGGGTGGGAATTGGGGGTAGGGTAGGGGAGCGGAGTGAGCCGAGTGCAGCGAGGTGAAAAGAGATGGTTCAGCCAGGCGGTGAAACTACAGAAAACAATGTGAGAAAGTAGGCAAAGTAATCACTCATTCCCTGGTAATGCTGCTTCCCTGTTCCCACTGTTATGCACTAGATGCCCTGTTCCTTTGAGTTTCCCCTCCTAAAAACTGAAACTTTAATAGAAGCTTTAACTTTTACTAAACAGCTTCTGAGTTATCCCACACAAATTATTCAAGCCTTAACAGAAGCTTTTGTGATTAAACAGACAACTTATGTTACACCGACCCAGCCAACAGCTCAAAACTCTAACAGAGAGCTTCTGTCTTTTATCAGACAGTTTAAATTTCAACAGTAAGGGATATGGGGAGTCTAGTATGGTTTTGCCAGTGCTACGAGGCTCCTGAGAAGTGCGCTACAACACTTTAGATTAAAGTACCAAAATATTAACCTTTTTCCCTTAGTTTCAGGAGATTTAGTACAGCAAATATATTATCAGGACTGTGAGTGGAATCAGTACATTTACCAGCAGTCCCTCTCCATTGCAAGTCTTTCAGTGGGGATGGGTTGAGTTGGTCAGGGAGTTTAGTAGGTGTCCTAGGTGGGAAAATGAATAAATATAGGTGCAGGTTAGGACAGTATAAGAAGCCTCTATCCAAACAAATGTGTAATGTTCTTACACTTCTAAAACAGCAGCACACACAGTAGGCAAGCAGGTTATTAAAGTATTCATTACAGCAGTAAACATACAGGTCCTTAAAATGGCCATTAGTACATTAAGCTACCAGGTCCTTAAACTAATGGTTGATTCAGTAAGCATTCACTTCTAAGCAGCAGCAGACACAGTAGGTAAACAGATCCTTAAATGGAGCTTTAGACACACAAATGTTCAATGCTCTACACATTTAGAGGACATTATTTATTACAAAATGAGTATGCCATTTATTTCTTTCCTAGCTATATTGTTACTTAACTGGCGCATGTCTTAGTTAATTCATAAACAGGTAGCAGAGCATCCCTGGTGTAAACAGTACATCATATCTCCATAGCCTGTTATCTGTATTTAATCAGCATTCACAATCTACACTCATTTTTTTATCCTGTGAGGATATGCAGCACCACTCTAAGTGCATCCCATTATATACATTACTATAAACAGGCATCTTACTTCCTTAGCCAACTATGCAGCAATGTAGAGTATCCCATATACAGCCATTAAAAACAATTAAACTACAGTGAATCCCTTATAGAGACATATTTAGAAGGCAATACAAGGTGGTCTTATGCCGCTGGCTTCTGCGGGCACTAGTGATTTAAAAATGGCACCAGAATACAGGGTTTATTAAACCTCAGTTCTGTAGCTAGGGTAACTAGGGAAATTCATGGCCTGATTGGAATTTCAGCTGCCACATGGTCTTAGCCAGGCTGTGAGACTACAGAAAACAATGTGAGAAAGTGGGTAAAGTAATCACTCTTTCCCTGGTAATGCAGCTTCCCTGTTCCCACTGTTAAGCACTAGATGCCCTGTTCCTTCGAGTTTCCCCTCCTAAAAAGCTGAAATGATAATAGAAGCTTTGAGTTTTACTAAACAGCTTCTGAGTTATCCCACACAAAATATTCAAGCCTTAGAAGCTTTTGCAATTAAACAGACAGCTTCTGCTACATTGACCCACCCAACACATCAAAACTCTAACAGAGAGCTTCAGTCTTTTAACAGACAGTTTAAATTTCAACAGTAAGGGCTATGGGGAGTCTAGTATAGTTTCACCAGTGCTCTGTGGCTTTGGAGCAGTGCTCTACAACACTTTAGGTTAAAGTACAAAAATATTAACCTTTTTTTCCCTTAGTTTCAGGAGATTTTAGTACAGCAGATATATTATCAGGACTATAAGTGGAGTCAGTACATTTACCAGCAGTCCCTCTCTGTTGCAAGTGTTTCAGTGGTGGCAGGTTGAGTTGGGCAGGGAGTTTAGTAGGTGTCCTTTTTCCCCTAGTTTCAGGAGATTTAGTAGAGAAAATATGTATACAAAGTTTTATGTTAACCAGTGTCCCGATTTTCATAGTTTCATAGATTAGTACTAGGCTAACTGCCCTTGAGGGATATTTTAAGCCTAGCCAATTAACCCATTTAAGAATCAAATGCTGCACCTTGTGTCTGTAAGGCAAATATCCTAACCATTATGCCTACCCATTTTTGGCCACTTGTACCTACTTTTCATGGGCCTTTGTTCAGATTTTTTATATCTCCAGACTGAGAGGTATGGTAGTGACATATGGGTTAATTCCAAACTGCGTGAGTTTCTCAGTGATGCCTGCATGAGGGATTGTGTCAAAAGTCTTGGCCAAGTCAAGATAGGCTGTGTGTAGTGTTTTGCCTTCATCCAGAGCTTTGGTGACATTCTTGATATTATCAGGACTGCAAGTGGAGTCAGTACATTTACCAGCAGTCCCTCTCTGTTGCAAGTCTTTCAGTGGGGACGGGTTGAGTTGGGCAGGGAGTTTAGTAGATGTCCTTTTTCCCTTAGTTTCAGGAGATTTAGTACAGCAAATATATTATCAGGACTGTGAGTGGAGTGCGTACATTTACCAGCAGTCCCTCTCTGTTGCAAGTCTTTCAGTGGGGGCGGGTTGAGTTAGGCAGGGAGTTTAGTAGGTGTCCTTTTTCCCTTAGTTTCAGGAGACTTAGTACAGCAAATATATTATCAGGACTGCGAGTGGATTCAGTACATTTACCAGCAGTCCCTCTTCATTGCAAGTATTTCATTAGGGGCAGATTGAGTTGGGCAGGGAGTTTAGTATGTGTCCTTTTCCCCTTAGTTTCAGGAGATTTAGTACAGCAAATATATTATCAGGACTGCGAGTGGAGTCGGTGCATTTACCAGCAGTCCTTCTCCATTGCAGGTCTTTCAGTGGGGGGCTGATTGAGTTGGGCAGGGAGTTTAGTAGGTGTCCGCCGCTAGGTTCAGCGAGCACTAGCATGTCTACCATAATATTATGCAGTTATCAGATGTGCCATGGAGCTTATATGAATTCACCTTGTCCCAAAGTACTTCTAAGGTGAATGACATCAGCAGGTCTTGTAAAGTAGGGTGATGGGAAGTGTACTGGGTGGTACACAACTCAAAATGGTATAACCCACAGATGATATTATTCTCAACCCACACACACCCACACCCACACACACACACACACACACACACACGCACACAGTTGCCAGTATTGAGATTAGAACCCCTACCCACCTAGTTATGTCTACTATAGTGTTACGCACTTATCAGATGAGTCACTGAACTTATATGGATTCACCTTGTCCCAAGGTACTTCTAAGGTGAATAACACCAGCAGGCCTAAAATGGTATCTCTCTCTCTCTCTCTCTCTCACACACACACACACACACACACACACACACACACACACACACACTGGCAGTATTGAGATTAGAACCCCTGCCTTTCTAGTAATTTGTACTATAGTGTTACACGCTACGGACCTTACTGAGCTGACAACTGGTCAAAGGTGCTGATAAGGGGAATGATATCAGCAGGACTGATATAGTGGGGCACTGGGTGGGAAACTGTATGGCCATACCTCTCACCTGTACATTTTTTGGCAGGTTGTCAGGTGTTTGGCTAGAGGTTTCATCCTGTCTATGTAAACTTGTGTTTTTATGGCAAGTTAGTTACATAAAATTGAAGAGTATTGTTACAAAATAATGACAGATGTTACTGTTTCAGACTATATAACCTTCAGACAATTCCTGTTACTGTAAACCCCTCACCCTACCAACTTTCTCAGTATGTAAGGGAAATATTTGCAACACATGCCTATCATTGTGTCTTTGTTCCACTTTTATTTCTGCTCTTGTCCAGATATCTTGTTGTCAGAGGTTGGGAGTTATGGGTGTGGGTACAGAGTACATTCTACTGTGCAGGCATGTCCATTATATGTAAAAGCAGACATAAGAAAAAAAGGATTATTGAGAATAACCACTGGCAACAATACAAAAAAGCACTTATATTCACAAAAGCCTTGGCACCTCAGCTACACATCCTTCAAGATGTCCAATATATGTGTATTATATTCCACATAGTACTGTGACATCCAGGTATCTCAGTGGTAGAGCAGTGGGTATCAATGACATGCATAAAAGTTGTAGTTATTTGCACATGGCCCTGTCAGAGACAGCACTGTACCTACAGCACTACAAGACGACTGCCAGGAGAACATGCTGGTCAGATCCTGACAGTATTAACCACACATTCACGTAGCTCATTGACCCCTGTATATTGTGGACAGGCAACATGTTTTCATGGTGTGCCGCGCAAACCCGGTGCCGAAATGTAAACAGTCCTGCTATTTCCGAGTTTTTGTTTTGTTTTAGACCCAGTGCATGCCACACAAACCCGTTTAGGTAAAGTGAGTAAGAAGAAATGGCCCTCCCTTGACGAGAACATGCTCTTCATTTCATGGAATAAGTCAAAATAGCCTCAGACACACCCCTTACTTAACTGCGCTTCGCTAAGCTTATCTGGGGGACATAGGACTCCAATGTGCTTACACCATGCATGACACACCCCCTTTTCATACCTATTACTCCTCCTACTTACACAATTGTGTTATAGCAACTACACAGGTGCAGTTTGGCGCTTAGAAGATTTTTGTGACTCAGTAAATTTCCCCTCATTTGCATACCCCACTGCCTTAGCCCATAGTTACTGCACTACCCCAGAGCCTTTACCCATGACAACCACTGTTCCCTGGTATTGTTTTGATTCTGCATGCCATAGACTATACCGGCAAAATACAGATTTCCCTTAAAATTTACTTTTCACAGTTTTTATTTTTGACACAATCCCATTTGTGCGCCGCTGCCCTATGCTTAAACATCCGAGATTGGCCAAAAAATAACTTTTAATTTTATGAAAATGAAACACTTTTCAATGCCAATGGCCATATATTTGGCCATTGGCATGCCTAAAGGTTATAATACATGCTTTTTTTGAGCTGTCATGCCTCCGTTTTCATTTTTGCAGAAATGTAACACTGTTCTTGCACGGATGCCCGACTGCTTGCTGAATCGCTAATTCATCTCATTTGTATTGTTTTCATCAGCAAATGAGGTAATTAGCATTATGCAGTGGTGTCCATGCAGGAATAGTGTAGGCAGGCTCGTGCATGTCAAATAAGTAGTTTACTGGATCGCTTGGCGGCCATATTCCATGCAGGAGTGGCTACACTGTTCCTGCATGAAAAAATTAGTTTATTGAATCCCGGGGATAATCTTCCACTAATATATCCATTCTGTGTAATATCAGACAACTGCCTTGTATTAATTAAATGCAAATGAAAGCTTGTACAAGCATCTATTAGGCCAGTCTCACTGGATGTGAAATTCTGTAACAGTAAAACAACATACTAGGCTGTTATAAGGGCGAATTTGTGGTGCATCTGGTACTATAACTTCAGCCAGATGGCAAGCAGTTGAGTATCATTCTAGAATGCTTCTTCACTAACTCAGTTGCAGGTGGTCAGTTCCAGCTATCACCTAGAGAGGATGCTGCCATAGAATGTGTGTAACATGTATGAACTATACATGACTACACAGTTTAGTATATACTTCTCAGAAGTTCAGGCCAAAAATAAGGGTCTGTGGCTGACCAAGTTTGTGGACGATGCAAACTGGGTGCAATTACTGAATCCCCAAATGATGTCAGTATACTTCAGGAGGGTCTTATGCAGACCAGTGACTGGTGTTTTAGTCATGGTCTCAAACTGAATGCAAAGAAATGCATCATCATTTCCTTTGGCAAAATGAATGTCCCTTCACACTTTCAAATTAACAATAACTTGTGTACCGACGAAGTGGTAAGAGATCTGGGATCATAAGTAGACTGCGACTCTTAACTTTGACCATGTGTGTCTACTATAGTAAGGAAAGCTTTCTACGTAGCACACTTGATTAAGAAAGACATTACCTCTGGAGCAAAAAAATTATAGCCCCCCCCTACATGCATCACAAATCAGGCCCATAATTGAGTATAACTCCCCTTTCAGCATGTACTGTACAATGAGCCTGCAGCAACTGGAGGTATCTCACAGGTTTCAAACTAAGAAGATCAAGGGACTCTAGCACGTGCCTGACACAGACAGACTAAAGTCCCTGACACTATACTAAGTATTGTATACACTTCTTAGAGGAGACTTGCGCCTGGCTTAAAGAGCAATCTCTGACCCAAACCTAATGAATTTGCTGCACATCTGTAAATCAAACGGGACTAAAGCTACCCATTCCAGGGACCTAAATATGGCATGCAACTTGAATACGCTGCCATTTCACGTGAAGCAGAGCACCTTTATGACACTGTTCAAAAAGAACTTGGATGAGTGGATGGACACTGTAAATTCTTACCGGGGGTAGCTCCCACAACCCTCCTGGACATGGGCAGTCATTAATAAATACAGTCCCGGGTGTTGACTAGAGTATCTATGGTATTACATTGGCATGAAATGGCTAGGCTTGAAATGGCCTCCGGGTCAATAGTCTAGTAACCTCCTATGATTCTATGACACCATCTAACATCTAGGGAAATTCAATCCCCTTGAAACAACAGTCTTTTTGTTTCTGAATATAATGATATGACTGTCCCAGACCACAGCCTCCTGAATTTAGATACATTTCTAATTATCATATGCACTAAGACTGGAAACAATTAAAAGTTCCCATCAGCACTGGCTAACTCTCATGCAGTTATGGAAGGATTCTGTGACACAGTATATATCTGGTAAAGGTGCTAAAAGCCATATCAGCTGGAGGAATTTGCATTCCCTCAACTGTCAACTTGTGTCATACAGATGGTATCAAATCAGTGAGACAGTAGTTCAGGAATTTGCATAATGTCCATATAGAGGGAATGCATCAATTACTCATATAGTTTATTGCAGATATATCCTGCATGTCCATCTAATGGGAGAGTATGCATATAAATGGCCTGCAGAAGCTCCACATGGCACCTTTCAGCCTTGTCATGCATGTTTGCTAATATATAAGACACAGAATGGGATGACCTGCCTGAACAGGTGCTTATTCAACTGCACTAAAATGCAGATTTGCAAAAGCAGCTCACAGACTCTAGCTAACTCATGGCTCTCACATGTGCAAGTGTGTAGAGTCTGTGCAGGCCTAGAAGTCTCATGCTTGTCACATGTTCCACAATAGGCATGTTAATGTGTGGAGTCATTACCATCACTGATGTACTGATGTTTCTCCTCACTGAATAGCATGCGGTAATGAATCTGCACAAACCAGTGCACAGTGCCAGTCATGTTAAATGGCATTTCGACAACATGGAGCCATCGGATGTGTATCCTGCGTATCAGCAGTTTTGTCCTGTGTATTCATAACACTGTGCATGAATGTGATCAGTGTGAGCACTTGTTTAGGAATACTGTCATCAGTGTTAGCTGATGTCAGCCATGTCGTCAGTAGCAGTGTTGACTCCCCACAAAAGTAAGACAAACAACAGTGCCAGCCACATCTGAAATACATGTAACGGGCAAAAGTAGTAAACCATTTAAATTCACCTAAATCTGTATTTTAAATAATTAATGCACTAATTAGTAAATGTACATCAAAAACTAATTTAAACCCACCTCTGTGTTTTAACATAACTTGTTGAATGTCCAGGGATCCTGTAATGAGATATATGCAAGATGTTGTTACCCTTTGAATTTTTTCATAATATTGCAGATATATAACCATATATCACTGACCTGTTGATATCAGTTATGGTATATACCTGCCACCTTATCTAAACTATGGCAAAAGACTTGATGTCCCCCCTCATGATATTGTTATAACTGCTTCATAACAATCAACAGCAGTAATCAACAGATCCATAGCATGGAGTTAACCTGTCAGGTACAAAACAGAATACATATCACAATGTGGAGAGAGAGAGAACACTAACTTATATGACATTACTTAGTGTATGTGGTGTTGAGCTACGACTACCATGTTATTCAAAGAAAATGTCTGTGCCATTAAAAGAGGATAGTGGTTGTCTCTTGTGGAATTTCTAGCAGGCTTAGCATCTGTAGTTTGTCAACATGTGTAATTGTGCATGTCGGTGACATACTGACAAAAAGCATGAACTGTTTGGTGATGGCCACCAACAGCATTAACCCTAGAACAAGTATCATTTCACACTTGGTCCTTTACTACCTTGCTCCAGCCCAACCCAATAGAGCCAGTCAGTATTGATGTTGGGCCTTGATAACGACATCATTTTTCTCAGCAGTGAAGTTTTCCTGACTTAAATGCTGAATAGTCATCTTAACAACAAATAGAATATGTCTATATATATGAAAACTAAGGAGTAAAAAGGTCACACGAACAGACCAGTTTAATAAAAAGTATAAGAAAAGCCTAGCCAAGCTAGATTTTTCACTGTGTGATACCTTAAACCTCCTGTGATAAAGGACCATTTGCATATATCCCATGGGCTTCTATTGTATACACATTGATTGGATAGATAGATATTTCAATAACGTTTGTTATGGAATTCACCTAATATGGTATATATAGTGTCACAAGTGGCCTATTGTTAGCTCTGCTGCCTTACACGAGTCCTGCATCATGGAGAATGGGACAGCATTTGTAATGTGAATGCCAGATGACATATTTGCTTGAGGATAAGTTTTGTCTGGATGTCTGTTATCTGACACACCAAACAAAAATCTCATGTAAGAAGGCAAGTCTTTTATCTGGAGAAATTTCTGCTGCTTTGAGGAGTTGTTTGGCAATCACATATGCGAATTGCCTTGACTTTTGCTGGGCTGAGTTTATATTGCATTTTATGAGCTAACAAATATGGTTTTATCTTTGTCTCTGGTTTACTACTACTGGCTAGATCCAGGTCCTTTGAGACTGGTTAAATCTTGCCTGAAATTTGTAGGTCAAATTATTTTTTCAAACTGTTCAGTCATCACTAAATATGTTTTTATTTCCCATCTATATTAAAGAGGGAGTGGCATCTCCCATTATAAAAAAATCTTACTCAGAATAAACCGAGCAATTGTAGACTTAACATTAACCTTATGAGACTTGAACAAGAACATTTGGCACCCTGGGCATCACACACATTTGCTTCCCTTACGTACCAAATGTTTAAAAAAAAAAAAAAGGTTTGAAAACAACAACTGGACAGGGTAGTCTGACAGCTTAGAAGCTGTTAAATAAATGATGATTTAGTTGTCAGTTTATAAGCTGTCAAACCTTTTTAAACATTTGGTGACCCCTACATGATTGCATCTGGACAGGTAACCTGTTTTTCCTACCATTTTCTAGCAGCATTTATAAAAAGGGCAATTGAGAAAGTAGTAGACAAACAGATATATTCCTATATGACATTCCATGACCTACTTAATCTTTGTCAGTCTAGTTTTTAGATCTTTGAGATGACTGTAACTGAGTTTGTAAGTCATTGTAAGAGATCTGGCAATTTATTCTATTTTTGTACCTCTTGATCTCCTGGCAGCTTTTTCCACTGAGGATCATGCCATCTTGACTGAGTGACTTACATTTTATTCTGATCTAATGGCACTGTTATTTGTTTGGCTTACCTATTACCTTTAATGTGTGCTTTGGATTAGTTTGTCTCTTACTATTTAAGTTTGACTTGGCGAGTTCTCTCTTGGGTCAATTCTTCTAACAGCCACCTGTTTAGTGGGGTGTCATAAGGCTGATCTTGGCACATCTTTTTACAGTCTATATGGTTTTACTAAAGATCTGCAGGGCACATGAATTCATTATCAATGTACCTCTTCTTTATGCAGAAACCTGTGCTTGACTTTACCACTCCCTAATATTCCACAGATTCCACCCTTCAGTGGATGGCATGAGGTCATTTAAAACTAATCCTGGTGAAATCTGAGGCAATGCAAGTTGAGGCAACCATCTATCCATCTCATTTTCCTCTCCATTTCACCTTAATATATTTGAAGCAGGGTACAAAGGATTACTCCTGATGAAATTACTTTAGCTAGCAGATCTAGGAGATTCCCTCTCTGATGCCTTCCATGTAGGATATAAATAAAGACACATTGTTGAAGTTTCAAGTAGTTTTTTAAGTTATGTAGGTAGATGGATGAGTGTTCTTGTTCTATTGCAGTGTAAAACAAGACACAGTTTATCTTGTGGTGAAATTATGGTGTTTTCTGTTGCTGGTAGTTTGTCGAATTATGTAATGGTAAAAGTTTGTTATGTTGACAGTTACATAATTCAGGGTTTTTGCTCTTTCTTTGAGTTTGTGTGACCCTGTAGTTAGTATATTTAATTTCTGGGGGTGGGACTTTACTTTTCATAATTGCAAATGTAACCTATTGGTTTACATTTGTGTACTTTTCTTTCAATGATTTTAGTGGCAATTAATGGTAATCACTGATGAGTTTGTTCAATGCTTTGTGTTTTGAATAAACTCATTAGTAATTATTAATTATAAACTCATATAATTAATAATGTACAGATAGAGCTCGATATATATATTTACATCCATCCATTCAAAGAAAAAAGACTGCAGAGACTTCTAAGATGGCTGCACACTGAGCAACAGCTTAATTTCAGCTCTCCCAATGTGAAAACAGAAATTCAGAAAAGACAGACAGTGAATATATCTTATTGAGTAAATTTCAGTAAATGGCTAGTAATTTCACTGCCTGGATGCCCACAAAAAATAAATTCAGAGAACTTGAAAGAAAATCTTTCACAAAAGGTGAGGAGAAAACACTGACTGGGAAGAATCCTGCAGTTGCTCATCAAAAAGCAGTTTATGCTCTAGCTTTGGTGCAAGGCGTGACTTCCAGTAATCTAGAGGAAAAAATAAGTCAAATGTGCTCAGATCTGATTGAAATAAGTGAAACACTGAAGGAATACATAAACTCAAATAACAAAAGTCTGTAAAAAGTTGAAGATACTCAGATGAGCTGATAAAACTGCAAATATCCGAAGCTGACAAGAAGAAAAGGCTGGCTGAGTATGAGACTGCTCAAGAAGAGATGTTTCAAAAATGGCAGAATTAGAGGTCAGAGCATGTAGGGTAACCTGTGATTTTCTGCTGTACCAGATAAACAAGGAACATAATACATTAATTTTATGAAAGCACAAATAAGCAACTGGACTGATATTCCACAGCAGAGGTTGTTAATGGAAAGGGCACATTATGTGTATGCTCCAAACCTGGCTATGAGAAAACAACCTAGACTTTTAATAGTTAAGATGCAATTCTACCAGCTGAAGGAGTTGATTCTGACAAAATTATGGCAGAAGGGCAAAGTACTAAAAGTGGTAGTCAGTAGAGTGTTTACGGAAAATGATTACTCATAGTACACCAGGCAGAAGAGGAGCAGATTTATTCCAGCAATTAGGAAATGTCGAGAAGCAGGTGTGAGACTCAAGCTGTTAAATCTCGATATTTTCTGAATATTTTTCCTTGACGGTCAAAATAATTCTTTTATGTAGGACATGCTAAGGAGGAAAAAAAAAGTTTGACCAACAAAAAGTGAGTTATCAAATAGAAGGGGATTCCACTTCTTACTCTTCTGATAATAAATCCCATAGTTTTAATGGAAGCAAATAAGTAAAAAAACAATGAATATAATGAGTACTTGTTTCCCTCTGGCACATAAATGTTTACAGTGCAATATATGTAGTGGAATGCAACTGTGCATCTGGTTTTCATGTTTCTAAGGAGACAGTTTGATAAGGAGGCAATACAAACAGAATGTTTGATTCTTTCAATGGTTAAGAGATAAAGTTTTCTGAACATCCATGTTGTTGTCTTCATCTGGGAGAGAAATAAAGATAAGACAAAACAGCACTTAGTGAAAATAGAAGCACAGGCTGTACCATGTGTCTTAGCATGGAAAACATTCATTATAGGTTAATTCAAGCCTATGAGTGTGGCTCTCAATCTGGGGCAATTGTTCCTATTAGGAGGATTAAACTTCATTATTTGAAGATGTACATAGTTGTGTGTGTTAGTAGTATGTTAACAGGTTTTGGGGGTGTTCTGGAGGTGTGTTTGTTTTTTTTTTTTGTTTGAAGGTTTTCATTAAAACAAAATGTTTTGTGAGATGTGACATAGGTTCCAATTGATATGTCAGGAAATAACTGTATGAAAGATGAACCTGCCAAACATTAGTGCATGCATGGGACACAAAAGCTGAAAGTAGATATTAAAAAACTGTTATCCATGACAGGTGGGAATAATAATTTCTTATCATAATGGCACTTTCCATATTATAAATAAAAATGCTGGCAGGCAGAGTTTCACAGGCACAAATCACTCAGGTGATGATAAACCAAAGGTGTATTTAATGATAAAAATCCACACGAAAAACAAATAAAATGTGAGCGCTTTCGTTAAACAAGTTTTAACTTCATCAGGCACCATTAAAATGTAAGACAGCCATTTATGTATATATAAAAAACACTCTGATTGGGTAAGCAAAGAGAGGCAGCTAGCTAAGCAACACTGAGATAGAACATTAATTAACCCCTTGATGACTGTGTTACAGTTGAAACTGTTGCATCTTAAATACACTAAAACTTGTGATTAAAAGATAAATTATTAGTCTCATACTTGTGTCATGAATGATTCTAAACAGGATAAAACTAAAACCAAAGTCATTTTTAAAATCTCATGTTAAATATTCACATAATGCTAAAATGTTTACCAAAGCCAAATACATACAAAAGTGCTTGTGCTTAACAAATGTTTTGAGATATTTTGTTCCTTTCTAGGGCTTTTAATTTCAATACAGGAGAGATGGATGTCCTGTCATTTATCCCTGGCCATCTATCTGCCTGTAGTAAAATTTGCCACTTTAACTCCTTTAACTCTAACTGAAGTCCCCAAGGCTTTTTGTCACTGATGTCTACATGGTCTATTGCCTTAAATGTGAAATTGTGGCCAGTATTGTCCTGAATATGCCTCGCTAAAGCATTATTAATATTATTCTTTCTTAAGGCATAGTTGTGTTCATAAATTCTGGCGTTAAATTTCCTTTCTGTTTTGCCTACATAAAATGCTAGGCATTGGTCACATGTAGCCATGTAGACCACTGCCTTGGAGTGACAGTTATATTTACCTTTTACATAATGGTCTCTACCATTCACTGTAAATTTGCTGCCTGATTTCACCTTGTGGCACCAGTTACAAGACTCACATTTGTACATCCCTACATGTCCTGTTCTAGTGTAGTTAGAAACTTTCCTAAGAAGGTCTTTTAAGTTTGAGCCCCTTCTGTATGTAACTATAGGTCTTTCTCCTATTTGTGCCCTGATGTACAATGAATATAAGTCATCCATTAAAATGTCCCAGTTCTTATAAAAAATGGACATCAAGTGGTATGAGTCAGAGTTGAATGTAAGCACCATAGATCTACAAAAGTAACTTTTTTCCAACTCAGGTTTCCCCTCTTCAACTTCAGAGGGGCTGTTGTCTAGTGTGTTTTCCCCAACTATGGGCTTAAAATGCCCTACTCTTCTTTTACCTATCACTTCCTGCATAAGTTCATTGAGCAAGTCTGCTGGGTACTCCCTCATCAAGACATAGTTTTTAAGTTGTCACATTCAGTAAGAAAATCTTCTTCTCTGGAGATCATACGGGCTGCTCGAACTAATTGCCCTTTAACTACTGACCTGTTTTGATACTTGGGGTGGGAGCTAGTATAATGCAGGAATGAGTTTGAGTAGGTCTCTTTCCTGTGGATCCTAGTAGCATACTTTTCATTATGTGTGTCTTTGTATAAGTGGACATCAAGGTAATTCATATAATCCAGGTTAATCACCCAAGTGAACTGCAGGAATGTAGTGGTGGTCTTTTCAGCGCTTCTGTGGATCCCTAGTGATATCTGCATTGCTTACTGTACTTATTTCTTTGTTGAACTTGAAAAAAGTTGCTGTTTGTCGTTTTTGCATTTAAGTTACCTGTAACACAGTCGCAGGCTACACACTCAAGTGCGCTAGCCTCCTCTGTGTATTTAAAGTAATTTAAGCTCTCCATTTCTGTTATTTCTGAAAAAAAAAACTCAAAAAAAAATCCTTGTTTTCCCGCCTTTCTGAACTATTCTAGTCCAGTTTTCAGGCTTTGCTGAATCCAGGACTGTGGTAAAGGTTCCTCTGTTGCTCATATCATACTTGGATAATTAGGTGGCTTCCTTGTTCACTGTGAGAGAGGGAATTCTGAGCAGCCTATCTGTCCCTGTAGGAGTGGTCCCAGCTCAGCAACTTGTAGCTCATTGGCCATTTTGGGCTAATTTCTATCCTTTCTGATCTCCCTGGTATAAACACCGCTTAGCGCGGTTTTGCACGGGTTTGCGCACCGCACAGCACTGTTTAGCTATGGTTGAACTATTCCAGGCTCCACGAAGTCTGCACTTCAGTTTTTCCCTTGAAACTTGAAACACTTCAACCCAGCACTAGAAATAAGGCAATTTAAGACCAGCACTTACTAAAACTCACTAAAACTAGCACTAGCTTACAGCTTGCACTTCAGTCCTATACTCAGGAAGTATAAGGCTCTTTACTCATCCAGTCAGCAATACAGTCCCAACCATCTATTCAGGCATGTTCAAGGGACAGCTTTAGGTGCGCTCTCTGGTCCAGCTGGTGAATCTGGGCATCCTGAGGCAATGTTACAATTGCCTCATGTACACAGACAACCCCCTCCGCCTCCCAACCAACGCAAACATATGTGAGAAATGCAGCTACACAGCCAAACTGGAGGCTAAGCTCTCTCAACCCACGACTGGATCAACCAGTCACAAGGAGAAGGGCAACACTAGCACCACATTACCAGACTCACATAGACCAGCCATAGCTGCACCAGAAAACAACTCTCAGAAACGCACAAAAACATACCCGGAGGCTCTAAATAAGAACCTGCCTAAACAACAGAGACTTACTTCCTAAGCATACACCCAAGCAACCCCCACCCCACAACAGAAACCAGGTAACACTACGTCACAACATCAGTGCGCCAAGCAAAAACAGACCCTAAGGCTAAATAACACACCTAGCACACTAGTAATCGGTGATTCTATCATCAGGCACACAGACGTCCCACTCACTAGACTGAACAAGGAGAAGGTTACCGTGAGCTGCCTGTTGGGTGCCAGAATCCGCCACATAACACATGCACGCAGGTCACTCCACAACAAGTACAGATATGACTCTGTCATTGTACATGTTGGCATAAATGACCTGAGACGTACCTCCCTGGACTACATGAAAAGAGACATGGAGGAGCTCTCTGACCATGTAGCCCAGGCTGGTATGACTGTGACTCTGAGTAGCATCCTGCCCTCACCCAAAATGATGCCAGCATACAAAGAAAAAAGTATCAGTTTCAACAATTTGTTAAACTACTGGTGTCATTCAAAGGGGATCCAGTACTTGTCAGCCTGGGACGACATGCTTGACAAGCCACGTTGCTCCACCCGAGACAGCTTTCACCTGTCGCCCCTGGGCTTTCGAATACTGGCCAAGACTCTTGCCACCCCAATACTGCCTTTTTTAGGCAAGGCTCAAAAGACAAACCCGCCTCCATAAACAACAATAATAAACAAAAACTGAGGGTAATGCTGCTCAACGCCAGAAGTCTAAACCTCAAAATGCACGCACTCAAGGCTCTCCTTAGTATGGAAGAAATTGACGTACGTGCAGTTTCAGAAACCTGGTTCAAGGCTCCAGAGAGCACCCCGGCACTACCAGGCTATAACTCCTACCATACCTTTAGGTCCCAAAACCAGGACCGGAACACAAAAGGAGGGGGTGTGTCCATATTCATCAAGAACACCCACACCTCCAGGTTAGTAGCACAGCACGCGGAATCTGAGACCATCCAAGTGCAATTGACAGCGGGTAAATTGACTGTTCAATTTATAGCTTGCTACAGATCTCCCACCTTGTCTCAGGACTCTCACGCAGCATTCCTGAGAACATTAGAAAGTATGAAGATTCTACCCAACACCATGCTACTGGGTGACTTCAACTATCCAAACATTGACTGGGAAAACTACTCAAGCTCAAACACCCTAGCCCAATGCTTCCTTGAGTTTATAAACCCAAACGCCCTTGAACAGCTGGTCACCACTCCCACAAGAGGTGTCAACATACTGGACCTGGTCATTGCCAACATGGGGAACCTATGTTCCACACCTGAGGTAAACTCGTCATTGGTAAGATCAGATCACAAGCTAATCACACTGGACATCCACATCCTGACCCCCCCCAGTCAAGGAAATCAAGGTAAAAAACTTCTCTAACGCCAAACTTCACACTCCTCAAGACTGAGGTGGGAAGTTTCAAAGCTCCCAATCAAATGGAAAATGATGACCCATCAGCAGAATCCTTTACAAGTACATTCTATGAACACCTTCAAGAATGCATGGACCGAGCCATCCCAAGTAAAACCAAGACCAACTCCTCAAAAAAGAGGAAGCCAGTCTGGTGGACCCCGGCCATAAATAAACTTTACAACAGAAGGAGGAAACTCCTGCAAGATAGAACAAAATCCCAAAATAAGAAGGCATCTCTGATTAACATCAGTAAAACTGCGCTCCCTCATTAAATCATCCAAGGCCAACTTCGAAAGAAAAATAGCCAATGACTCTAAGGATAACCACAAGGCCTTCTTTAACTATGTCAAGAGTCTAGGGGAAAACTCTCAGATATGCTCCGAGCTAGTGCATAATGGCCATAAATACACTGAACCAACTGACATTGCCAACATCCTGGCTGACAAGTTCAGTGCAAACTTCACCTCCCCACCAAAAGGGGCTAGCACCCATCCCAGAAGAATGTGGCGCTCCAGATATCTCAGACACACAAGTAAAGACAGCCCTTGCAAAGGCCAAAAACACAGCATCAATGGGACCAGATGCTATCCCAGGTTGTGTCTTACAGGAGCTTCAAAATGAACTAACCCCCCATCTCAAATCACTATTCAAACTCAGCCTCTCTACAGGCTATGTACCCAAAGAAGGGTGTATAGCAACAGTCGTACCACTCTACAAAGGTGGTGCCACAACTGACCCTGGGAACTATCACCCTATAAGCTTGACTAGCTTGGTCTGCAAAGCCATGGAACGCATTATCATGGAGTTCATTAACAGGGACATTGGGAACCTCCAGACACTGGACCCCATCCAGTTCGGGTTTGTTAAAGGCAGATCTTGCCTCCTGAACTTGGTCGACTTCTTTGAAACAGTCACCAAGGCCATAGATGAAGGGAAGGTGGTCCATACAGCATATCTGGACCTTGCTAAGGCATTCAACACCATCCCACACTCAGGAATCATAGACAAACTCACCAGCTTAAATATCAGCCCCCATGTCACGAGATGGGTTGCCAATTGGCTCTCAGACAGAACCCACATGGTAAGAGTGGCAGGCGCCATGTCTGACTCTAAACCAGTCACAAGTGGAGTCCCACAGGTCTCAGTCCTGGGACCCCTCTTGTTCGGTATATATTTCTCTGAAGTACAGGCAAAGGCGGAGGGACTGTGGCTAACCAAGTTCACAGATGACTGTAAACTGGATGCAATAATTGACTCTCCAGCTGACACAGACATCCTGCAAAAGGGTCTCACAGAGACAAACACCTGGTGTCAAAGTCACAGCCTCAAGCTAAATGCCAAAAAATGCAATCCCATTTGGGAAAAACAAAGTACCTACAAACTACCACATAGACAGGAATCCACTAAGTACAGAAGAAGTAATTAGGGACCTGGGTACCCAAGTAGATAGCATGCTCTCCTTTGATAACCACATAGCCAAAATGGTCAGAAAATCCTTCTATGTGGCACACCTGATCACAAAGGGTTTCTCATCCAGATCCAAGGAGGTGATTGTGCCCCTTTACTCCTCACTCATTAGACCCATAATAGAGTACAATGCCCCATTTGTGATGTACCTCACTAGACACCTGCAACAACTAGAAAGACCACAGAAGTATCTCACTAAGAGGATTAAGGGCCTTAAACAATTACCCTATGAAGCACGACTAAAAAAGCTCCAGCTCTTCTCAGTCGCTTATCATCTGCTCAGAGGTGACCTATGCCTGACCTATAGGGCCATGTCAAACCCTGAACTAATGGACATGCTTCACCTCAAAAAAATTAGATCCCTCAGAACCACTCGTTCTAGTGACTTGAACCTATGTACAACAATAAACAGGACATGCTGGAGGGATAGATTCCTGTCCCAGCGACTCCCCTCACTCTGGAATAGAATCCCAATCCATATTCGACAGAGCTCCTCTCTGACCTTCTTCAAGAGAAATCTTGATGAGTGGATGTGTAATCGTAAGTTCTACCCTGGGATCACTTCAGGAGCCCTGTTGACAGAGGCCCAGGTTACTATTCTAATGGGGAGGCGAAAGCCATCACTCTGTGGCTAGGATTATAAATGCCCATGGGCAGATAGCCTAGTACTTACCTATGAACCTATGAACCTATAAAGTCTTCCAAAACAACCAGTGACCCATTCCATATCAAGATGATATCATCTTGGTATCTATAATACAGTTTGACCTTAGAATAGTACTGAGACTGAAATACATAATTTCTTTCCTAATATGCCATTACCATAGTCGCAAATGCCCCACCACAAGCTGAACCCATTGCCACTCCTATGGTCTGCAAAAAGTACCTGCCATTAAAGGAGAAATAGTTGTTTCTTAAAACAATTTCTAATAATTCCAAAATTAGATTAATTTTCTCCTGGTTAACTTTGTATAACAACAGTAGGTCACCCACCCACTCGAGACCAATTTCTTGTGGGATGACGGTGTACAGGTCTTTTACATCTATAGTGACCATGATGTCACTTGTGTCATACCTGGTTTTGTCCACTTGTTCTAAAAAAGACCAGGAATCTTTACAAATTTGGCATTCATTACTCAATATTTTCTTTAGCTCATGGTCAAAAAATTGGGCGCAAGCAGTGGTAATGGAGTGTCTTCCATCCACTAAGGGCCTCATAGGTGGATCTGACATGTTCTTGTGGATCTTGGGAATACCAAAGAACACTGGTATCCTTGGAGTAATGATGTTAAGATAGTTATGTAAGGAAAGGTCGATTCTTCTTTCTAGAAATATGTCAGTGAGTTAGCTGTAGATTTTCCTATATGCTGCATTTAATTCATTAAGGGACACTTCTGTGTAATTTCCTGTGTCTAACATAGCCAACATATTGTCACTGTATGTGGAAGAGTCCATGATTACAACCCCTCCCCCTTTGTCAAGTTTCATTACCCTGACGTCATGTTCTTGCAGTTCCAATAAACAATCATGTTCACTTTGGTTCATATTGTGAAGTGTTTGAGCTGGCCTGTATTTGTTCTTATTTAAATTATACAGATCTAGTTCACAAACTTTTTCATACATTGCTAGTTTTGGGTGCAAAGGGGGGTTGTAGGTAGAACTGATCTTAAAAATGCTGCCTTTACTGACATTAGTTTGGGATCTAGTACCATGTAGTAAGGTCAAATTCAACTTTCTTAAATAAAGTTTCAGATCTAACATAGTGTCTACAACACTGATTCTCTACCAGGTACAAAAGACATTCCCTTAGACAATAAGTCAGTTGTAGTTTCATTTATACATAAAGCAGAATAATTGTGTACAGAAAAGTCTTTTTGGTGGTTAAAAACCACTGTATAGATATCTGCTTTTTGAACAGAGTCCACTGGTGTTGGGGTGCTTACATTAATGAAAGAGTCATTAACATTAACATGGTGACCAAAAGGCACTGGTGGAGATGCTAAGCTGTCCAGTTCCTGTTTTTTGGCCTGGCCCCCTGAAAAACCTGTGGTTGGTAGCCGCCCTGAGGTTGCTGCCTAATGTTGTAATGGCTTTTGTTCCTAATTCTTTAACTTCTCCTGAATTCTGGGAATTTAGCATCATAGTTTAAAATCACATCGTCATTCTCTTCAAACCTACATCATCATTGCCAGTTACTTCAGCAGGGTGTGGTAATTGCTTGTTACTTTCCCCTCGTGGGGCTTTAAATTTTTTATATGAACCAGGATGTTTAGGGTAGGCCATACCATTAGCATAATCCTGAACATCCCTGTCTAGCTTGTTCAGTTTACGAGCTTTCAGTTTTGTTATGTGCTGGTCAATGCTAGTGTAAATCCTGTAATGTTCAAATTTCATGTTGCTATACTCATGATCCTCACGGATGGCAGAGTCTAGAGTTGCAAGGTCTTTGAATAACAGTTCCAGTTCACTGTTATGTTTAATTAAAAGCTCTAAAAGGTCGAGCCCACATTTATCAAATAAGTTAACTAATTCAGTGTACAAAACGGAGTCATGCTGTAAACCAGTAGGAAAGCGCCAGACCCTTAAACCTTTGGGAATCACTTTAAGTCTAGTGCATTCCCTTAGGTAGGAGTTTTCCAGTTGGAGTTTCTTGCATCGTGATAATTTAACATCAAAATCTGTCAGCTTACCTTCCAAGGAAGGGCTATTGTGTTTGATGCTTCTGTTAAATGAAACCCCATTCTGCAACCACTCCTCCAACTGAGGAATGGCCTTGTTAAGAGTTTCTGTTAGTCCATTTCTTACTGCAGCATTCTGAGAACTCCTGTTGTCAGAAAAACTCATTCCTGCCAAACGCAGATGCGTTGTGCCTTCCTGCCTCAACTCACTTTGCTGTGAATCGGAAATGAGGCATAAAGGTGTATTATGAAAGTTAGTAGCATGCTCACTTGCCTCCCCATGCTGATTCGAGTGTGCAAGAGCAGAAGTGGTACTGTTCAGTCCCATGTGTTCATACAGACGATCCATCCTCTTGGTTAGTTGTTGAATAAGAGCAGTAAGCTGTCCAATCTCCAAGTTGTTTCCTTCATGCACTTTGTTAGCTGTTGGTGTGCCAGATAACTCCATGCTGCCAGAAGCCAACAAATTCAAAAAAACAGAAGCAGCAAAACAAACTAAGTAAATAAAAATGCTGGCAGGCAGAGCTTCACAGGCACAAATCACTCAGGTGATGATAAACCAAAGGTGCATTTAATGATAAAAATCCACAAGAAAAACAAATAAAATGTGAGCGCTTTCGTTAAACAAGTGTTAACTTCATCAGACACCATTAAAATGTAAGACAGCCATTTATATACATATAAAAAACACTCTGATTGGGTAAACAGAGGCAGCAACACTGAGACAGAACATCAATTAACCCCTTGATGACTGTGTTACAATTGAAACTGTTGCATCTTAAATACAACTAAAACTTGTGATTAAAAGATAAATTATTAGTCTCATACTTATGTCATGAATGATTCTAAATAGGATAAAACTAAAACCAAAGTCATTTTTAAAATCTCATGTTAAATATTCACATAATGCTAAAATGTTTACCAAAGCCAAATACATACAAAAGGGCTTGTGCTTAACAAATGTGTTGAGATATTTTGTTCCTTTCTAGGGCTTTTAATTTCAATACAGGAGAGATGGATGTCCTGCCATTTATCCCTGGCCATCTATCTGCCTGTAGTAAAATTTGCCACTTTAACTCCTTTAACTCTAACTGGAGTCCCCAAGGCTTTTTGTCACTGATGTCTACATGGTCTATTGCCTTAAATGTGAAATTGTGGCCAGTATTGTCCTGAATATGCCTCGCTAAAGCATTATTAATATTATTCTTTCTTATGGCATAGTTGTGTTCATAAATTCTGGCGTTAAATTTCTTTTCTGTTTTGCCTACATAAAATGCTAGGCATTGCTCACATGTAGCCATGTAGACCACTGCCTTGGAAAGGAAATTTAACGCCAGAATTTATGAACACAACTATGCCATAAGAAAGAATAATATTAATAATGCTTTAGCGAGGCATATTCAGGACAATACTGGCCACAATTTCACATTTAAGGCAATAGACCATGTAGACATCAGTGACAAAAAGCCTTGGGGACTCCAGTTAGAGTTAAAGGAGTTAAAGTGGCAAATTTTACTACAGGCAGATAGATGGCCAGGGATAAATGACAGGACATCCATCTCTCCTGTATTGAAATTAAAAGCCCTAGAAAGGAACAAAATATCTCGAAACATTTGTTAAGCACAAGCACTTTTGTATGTATTTGGCTTTGGTAAACATTTTAGCATTATGTGAATATTTAACATGAGATTTTAAAAATGACTTTGGTTTTAGTTTTATCCTGTTTAGAATCATTCATGACACAAGTATGAGACTAATAATTTATCTTTTAACCAGAAGTTTTAGTTGTATTTAAGATGCAACAGTTTCAACTGTAACACAGCCATCAAGGGGTTAATTAATGTTCTGTATCAGTGTTGCTTAGCTAGCTGCCTCTCTTTGCTTACCCAATCAGAGTGTTTTTTATATGTATATAAATGGCTGTCTTACATTTTAATGGTGTCTGATGAAGTTAACACTTGTTTCACGAAAGCGCTCAAATTTTATTTGTTTTTCTTGTGGATTTTTATCATTAAATGCACCTTTGGTTTATCATCACCTGAGTGATTTGTGCCTGTGAAGCTCTGCCTGCCAGCATTTTTATTTACTTAGTTTGTTTTGCTGCTTCTGTTTTTTTGAGTTTGTTGGCTTCTGGCAGCATGGAGTTATCTGGCACACCAACAGCTAACAAAGTGCATGAAGAAAACAACTTGGAGATTGGACAGCTTACTGCTCTTATTCTACAACTAACCCAGAGGATGGATCGTCTGTATGAACACATGGGACTGAACAGTACCACTTCTGCTCTTGCACACTCGAATCAGCATGGGGAGGCAAGTGAGCATGCTACTAACTTTCATAATACACCTTTATGCCTCATTTCCGATTCACAGCAAAGCAGACCTCCCAACTGTCCCGAATTACTCGGTTTTTACCGAGTTTTGGGGTCCAAAACTGGGGTGCCACGATTCCCGAGTGGCACCCCTTTAGTTCCGATTTTCTTTCACAGTGTTTTTATTATTTTTTTTAAGTTTTCGCGCTGTCAGCTGACGTCATCATGCGCGATGACGTCAGCTCCGTCAGGGTTGCCAGCCTCTCAGAATTGAGCTCGCGTACATATTCACAGTATTTCCGGCTCAAAATTAAATACTTTCTGAGCGGGAACGGTTTGTTTGCTGATGCAAATCGCGCCTGGCTGATCATTACAAGTGCTCGCTTTCATTATGGTCTGGACTCTGGATTATTTATTAGCTTGTAGTTCTAACTTCTGGCTGCTCGTTTGTGGATTTAAGGCTGATTTTTGTGACTGAATTAGTGAAGGCTCATCAGCTGCTGCAATGCCGATGTATTATCACCACCTGGCTGCAAACAAAGTAAGGTAGGTGTGTATGTGTGTTGCTCTGTCTGTTGTACATTTTATCACAACAAGGTCAAGCATATGAGTTTTCCCCTTGCTTATCTTTATGCAAGTAAAAGAGCATGGAAAAAAAACACATAAATCTTCTGAAATGACCATGCATGTCAGTCTTTGCCATTGCGTGTTCCTGAAAATAGCCAAGACAACATTGGTAGTTTCAAACAGCCACACACAAACGAAATCTTTTCTTTAAACAATTGACTTCTCAAGACAACCCAAAACTATGCCTCAGAGTTTTATTATTCAGGTTGTGAGTTTTCCTTTCTGCCAACTCATACTTCATCTGCATATCCTCCCTTACAGATACTTCAGTTGATCAGACTATGGTTACGCACTTTTTATTCTCTGTCTTTTTTTTCTGTACAACTCCATTTTATATCCCAAAAGTGTGCTGTAAGCCTGTAAAGAAGGGGCAAACTCTTCACCACATGTGTCAAACTATAGAAAAATAAACTAGGGATTGCCACATTTTCAAATGTCCACAGCTGGACATTTTGTGTAAAAGCATTAGATTTTGAATGACGAAACATACATACAGCCAGTGCAAAGGACGATATGTTGCTTACACTTCTTTAAGTGACTGTTTATGCAACCATTAAAGAAAACTTATCTATTAAAATCTCTGGACGTTATTATTTAAGCCCCAGACCCCCCCCAGACAAAACTGCAGAGAGAGTTTTGAGACTTCTATTCTGAATTTCTGACATCCTTGAGCCACGTTTTCTGAAGTGCCTCATGTTTTTGAATGGGAAAGCTGGTTGTGGTGGCATCAAACCATTCAGAACTTCAGAGCTCAAATTTATTCCTTTACTCATCTTGTTTCTCAATGTTATTTATTCCTGGAGCGGAAATTGTAGATCTTAGTTGTTTGATGCCATATTTGGAAGGGCAAAAGGATCTGTGAATCGCTACATATATTGCAAGGTATCTGATCTCTCTTTGCCCAGGCGGGAATGCATACCTTTTTTGATTTAGTAATTAATAACTTAGACAAGTGTTGAGAAAAGCATACTTTGGGAACATTGCTGTAGTGGGTACATGTGGGAATAATTAGCTTACTTCTTTCTGAGAACAAAACATTGCTTTGTATAATTTTTATGTAATATTTAAGTTGGTGTTGGTTTGGCATCAGGTAGTCATATTTTTTCCCTAATAAGTTAATGTATATTTGTAAAGCTTTTTTATGCTGCTATGTTGAATGGCAGCTGGGAATGTATGTATTATTGCACTGCAATTGTTAATTATACCAGGCTCTCAAAATATATTTGCAAATGACTTTTTTCCATAATGAAATCTGACAGCTAAATTTGAACCTAACAGGCATTATTACTTTCGATAGAACTGGCATTTAGGTTCTACCATGGCAGGGGTTATGGTAATTAACAGAAATGCACAATTTCACTTACATTTTTAAAGGTTTATTTGATTACTTTTTTAATGCTTACTTGGTGCATACAAGTTATTTTCAGAAGTCACAGGTTCTTCAATGTTTTGTTAGACTATTCCCCTGATGCTTTATGGGGTAGAAGGTGAATTTGTGTGAATTTTTGTGCGGTGTTTAACAATAGTGTGTTCTAGTTCTGAAAAATTGCTTTTGTGACATTCTTAGTGCACTGTGAGTAAAGATATGTATTGATTTTTTTATGAAAATAATTAGTCTGAGTTTAATAAATAAATATTGATTTGTAACTGGTGGTCTGCAATAATTTTGCCCAGACATTAGTCAGCCATTCCACTGTAACACATCAGTAGTATAAGTGTTGAAAATGTGATTACATGTGAATGTAATACCCTCCTGCCATACTTCTGCAGGTATAGGTGTGACACTGGTGAGTTAGAGTTATTGGGACATAGCACGGCATGGGAGATTGGCATCCAGTTACATTACTTCACTTGCACTTGAATACTTGCAAGATAGTCTATTATTAATTGGGAATTAAAATAGCTGTGTAAAATACCTAACATTTGTAGTTGTAGTAGCTGGATTGCATTTATATGTGATGAGAAAAGCAAACTATATGATGTTAAAAAATAATTAAAATGTAAATGTAGTACAAGTAGCTAAGAAATCATAGTAGTTGTATAATCCATTTTGTGCGTAGCCCTCAAAACTTTGTGGTTATAAAACTTCTTTAGGGCACAAAGTGGGCAGATAGTGAATCCCCATTCCTGCAGAACGACAGAAAGTATACATTTGAGGTGAGTATATGGCATGCAAATGCAGTGTTAGTAGGTTGTATTTTTGAAATTTTCTTCTGCAGTACATGTCAAAGTAAGAGATGAGACGCAATGCATGTTTATGTGCAAATATATACTGGAATTTGCAGAAATAAGCTTTTCAGCTTCAAATATAAATAAAACACTATCATTCTGTTTATTTGGTGTTTAATATTTTGTCCTTTCTTCAGTTTGCGTTTAAATGTTGGTATCCCATGATCCCATTGGAGTGGGTGGGGTTACATAATTATGTACGCAAATTTTATGTTAATCAGTGTACAGATTTGTACCTATTTTTCATGGGCTTTGCCCAGATTTTTGATGTTTTCAGGTTGAGAGGTATGCAGCAAAGTGAGTTGAGGCAGGAAGGCACAACGCATCTGCGCTTGGCAGGAATGAGTTTTTCTGACAACAGGAGTTTTCAGAATGCTGCAGTAAGAAATGGACTAACAGAAACTCTTAACAAGGCCATTCCTCAGTTGGAGGAGTGGTTGCAGAATGGGGTTTCATTTAACAGAAGCATCAAACACAATAGCCCTTCCTTGGAAGGTAAGCTGACAGATTTTGATGTTAAATTATCATGATGCAAGAAACTCCAACTGGAAAATGCCTACCTAAGGGAATGCACTAGACTTAAAGTGGTTCCCAAAGGTTTAAGGGTCTGGCGCTTTCCTACTGGTTTACAGCATTACTCTGTTTTGTACACTGAATTAGTTAACTTATTTGATAAATGTGGGCTTGACCTTTTAGAACTTTTAATTAAACATAACAACAGTGAACTGGAACTGTTATTCAAAGACCTTGCAATTCTAGACTCTGCCATCCGTGAGGATCATGAGTATAGCAACATGAAATTTGAACATTACAGGATTTACACTAGCATTGACCAGCACATAACAAAACTGAAAGCTGGTAAACTGAACAAGCTGGACAGGATTATGCTAATGGTATGGCCTACCCTAAACATCCTGGTTCATATAAAAAATTTAAAGCCCCACGAGGGGAAAGTAACAAGCAATTACCACACCCTGCTGAAGTAACTGGCAATGATGAATGTAGGTTTGAAGAGAATGACAATGTGATTTTAAACTATGATGCTGAATTCCCAGAACTCAGAAGTGAAAGAATTAGGAACAAAAGCCATTACAATAATAGGCAGCAACCACAGGGCGGCTACCAACCACAGGTTTTTCAGGCGGCCAGGCCAAAGAACAGAAACTGGAGAGCTTAGCATCTTCACCTGTGCCTTCTGGTCACCATGTTAATGTTAATGACTCTTTCATTAATGTAAGCACCCCAACACCAGTGGACTCTGTTCAAAAAGCAGATATCTATACAGTGGTTTTTAACCACCAAAAAGACTTTTCAGTACACAATTATTCTACTATGTATAAATGAAACTACAGCTGACTTATTGTCTAAGGGAATGTCTTTTGTACCTGGTAAGAGATATAATGTTGTAAACACTATGTTAGATCTGAAACTTTATTTAAGAAAGTTGAATTTGACCTTACTACATGGTACTAGATCCCAAACTAATGTCAGTGAAGGCAGCATTTTTAAGATTAGTTCTACGTACAACCCCCCTTTGCACCCGAAACTAGCAATGTATGAAAAAGTTTGTGAACTAGATCTGTATAATTTAAATAAGAACAAATACAGGCCAGCTCAAACACTTCACAATATGAACAAAAGTGAACATGATTATTTATTGGAACTGCAAGAACATGACATCAGGGTAATGAAACCTGACAAAGGGGGAGGGTTTGTAATCATGGACTCTTCCACATACAGTGACAAAATGTTGGCTATGTTAGACACAGGAAATTACACGGAAGTGTCCCTTAATGAATTAAATGCAGCATATAGGAAAATCTACAGCCAACTCACTGACATATTTCTAGAAAGAAGAATTGACCTTTCCTTACATAACTATCTTAACATCATTACCCCAAGGATACCAGTGTTCTTTGGTATTCCCAAGATCCACAAGAACCTGTCAGATCCACCTATGAGGCCCTTAGTGGATGAAAGACACTCCATTACCACTGCTTACTCCCAATTTTTAGACCATGAGCTGAAGAAAATATTGCGTAATGAAAGCCAAATTTGTAAAGACTCCTGGGCTTTTTTAGAACAAGTGAACAAAACCTGGTATGATGCAAGTGACATCATGGTCACTATAGATGTAAAAGACCTGTACATGGTCATCCCACAAGAAATTAGTCTCGAGTGGGTGGGTGACCTACTGTTGTTATACAAAGTTAACCAGGAGAAAATTAATCTAATTTTGGAATTATTAGAAATTGTTTTAAGAAACAACTATTTCTCCTTTAATGGCAGGCACTTTTTGCAGACCATAGGAGTGGCAATGTGTTCAGCTTGTGGTGGGGCATTCGCGACTATGGTAATGGCATATTGGGAAAGAAATGATGTATTTCAGTCTCAGTACTATTCTAAGGTCAAACTATATTATAGATACCAAGATGATATCAGCTTGATATGGAATTTGTCACTGGTTGTTTTGGAAGAGTTTTTGCGATACCGTAACACCACCACTACATTCCTGCAGTTCACTTGGGTGATTAACCTGGATTATATGAATTACCTTGATGTCCCCTTATACAAAGACACACATAATGAAAAGTATGCTACTAGGATCCACAGGAAAGAGACCTACTCAAACTCATTCCTGCATTATACTAGCTCCCACCCCAAGCATCAAAAGAGATCGGTAGTTAAAGGGCAATTAGTTTGAGCAGCCCATATGATCTCCAGAGAAGAAGATTTTCTTATTGAATGCGACAACTTAAAAACTATGTTCTTGAGGAGGGAGTACCCAGCAGACTTGCTCAATGAACTTATGTAGGAAGTGATAGGTAAAAGAAGAGTAGGGCATTTTAAGCCCATAGTTGGGGAAAACACACTAGACAACAGCCCCTCTGAAGTTGAAAAGGGGAAACCTGAGCTGGAAAAAAGTTCTTTTTGTAGATCTATGGTGCTTACATTCAACTCTCACTCATACCACTTGATGTCCATTTTTTATAAGAACTGGGACATTTTAATGGATGACTTGTACATCAGGGCACAAATAGGAGAAAGACCTATAGTTACATACAGAAGGGGCTCAAACTTAAAAGGCCTTCTTAGGAAAGCTTCTAACTACACTAGAACAGGACATGTAGGGATGTACAGATGTGAGTCTTGTAACTGGTGCCACAAGGTGAAATGAGGCAGCAAATTTAAAGCGAATGGTATAGACCATTATGTAAAAGGTAAATATAACTGTCACTCCAAGGCAGTGGTCTACATGGCTACATGTGACCAATGCCTAGCATTTTATGTAGGCAAAACAGAAAGGAAATTTAACGCCAGAATTTATGAACACAACTATGCCATAAGAAAGAATAATATTAATAATGCTTTAGCGAGGCATATTCAGGACAATACTGGCCACAATTTCACATTTAAGGCAATAGACCATGTAGGCATCAGTGACAAAAAGCCTTGTGGACTTCAATTAGAGTTAAAGGAGTTAAAGTGGCAAATTTTACTACAGGGAGATGACCAGGGATAAATGACAGGACATCCATCTCTCCTGTACTGAATTTAAAAGCCCTAGAAAGGAAGAAAATATCTCAAAACATTTGTTAAGCACAAGTACTTTTGTATGTATTTGGCTTTGGTAAACATTTTAGCATTATGTGAATATTTAACATGAGATTTTAAAAATGACTTTGGTTTTAGTTTTATCCTGTTTAGAATCATTCATGACACAAGTATGAGACTAATAATTTATCTTTTAATCACAAGTTTTAGTTGTATTTAAGATGCAACAGTTTCAACTGTAACACAGTCATCAAGGGGTTAATTAATGTTCTGTCTCAGTGTTGCTTAGCTAGCTGCCTCTCTTTGCTTACCCAATCAGAGTGTTTTTTATATGTACATAAATGGCTGTCTTACATTTTAATGGTGCCTGATGAAGTTGACACTTGTCTAACGAAAGCGCTCACATTTTATTTGTTTTTCTTGTGGATTTTTATCATTAAATGCACCTTTGGTTTATCATCACCTGAGTGATTTGTGCCTGTGAAACTCTGCCTGCCAGCATTTTTATTTACTTAGTTTGTTTTGCTTCTTCTTTTTTTTTTGACTTTCCATATTATCTTTAACTGTGAATGGTTTCACAGACACACACCAAAAAAGAAAGAGTAGTAAACTATATTGAAAATGTAGAGTGCAAATAGCTATAGTACAGGAGACACATTTGGAAAGAACTGAGCATGTGCATTTCATAAAGAAAGAACATCAGGATGGTTATTCAGCAGAATATCTGGGAAAAAGGAAAAGGGGAGTACTTATAATAATTGTGAGAGGAGCTCCAATAATGATAGAAGAGGAAAAAACACAGATGATAATGGTAGATCTGTAGTAATAAGAGGCTGTTGGTAAGGGAGGAGAAATACCCTGGTATGTAGTTATATTCCACTTAAAACTGCTCCGATGGAGCTTATGAAAATTCTGGGAGACATAATAAGCATTCAGCAGGGAATATTACTTATAGGCTTGGACTGAAATTTGATTTGCAACAGTGAGGATGTATCTGGGGGGCCTAGAAGGGAAAAACAGGGTAACGTTTTAAAAAATAAATTATGAAAATATTTGTTGTGGAAGATGTGAATTCAGCAGTAGAGGTTCAGAGAGAATGCACACATTACTTCCCAAGGTAAAAAAACTAGGCTAGGCTAGACAGAAATTATATTTCACAGGAACATGCACATTTAATTGAAAGTTTTGATATGCAGCCAATAACTAGTTCAGATCATGTGGCAATAATAGCTAAAATAAAAATGCAGAGTAGTGCTTCCCCACCTCCCTGTTAAAAAGAGGAATTTAAGGAATGGGTAGTGGAAATGATTCTGTAGTTATTAGAGAATATAGAAATTTCTTCTGAAAATATAGCTAATCAGTGGGATAAAATTAAAAGTGGAGTTTAAAAATAGTATGGAAATGAAAGAAGATCTACGGTTAAGAAGTAACAAGAACTATTTAGAGGGACTGACAAAGGTTAAAATATTGCAGAATATGTGGAATCTCACAGAACAAGAAAAGGCGCAATTGAAGAGTGCTAAAAAGAAAATAAGGGACTACCTTTAGAAAGACTGCTGTTAAGCAACTCTTTTTTTTTTTTTTTTTTTTTATAATAACTTCAGAGCACAAAAACATTTAGCACAATGGCTCAGGCAACAAAAAGTAGAAAGGGTTGTTGCCAAGCTTAGGTAGCCTGTAACAAGGAAAATAACCTAGAGATCCTGTAGAGGTATTAGAAATATTTTGGACATTTTACGAAAATCTGTATAAAGCAGAGAAATGTGGAAATCAATAAAAAGTACAAATTGAAATGTTTATGGAAGAATTAAATATGGCAAGGTTAGAGGCAGATGAGGCTCAATTACTAACAGTTAGGATAGGAAGAGATGAGATAAAAATGGTAATGTGTAATCAGTCTACAGGAAAGTTGTCAGGGATAGATAGTATTCCTGTGGAAGTTTGCAAGCTAGGGTGGAAGAATGTGCAAATGATCTGTAAAGTTTTGTTTTAACAGTATTTTAAAAGGAGAAGCACCAACACCCTGGAAGAAAGCAATGGAGACTGTAATACATAAAGATGATAGAGCCATCAGATCCATCTTCATACAGGCCCATTTCAATCCTAAACCAGGATTGTAAAGTGGTTATATCTATAATGACGAAGAGAATGGCAAAAGTGATGCTAGAATTGATAGATAGCAATCAGTGTAGTTTTGTAGAGGGTGGCAAACATTTGACAACTCTAAAAGAACAATGATGATCCAGAGGGAAGCAGGATATAAATAAATGCCAGTGCTGTTTGTGGGTCTTGATGCAGAGAAAACATATGACATAGTAAGTTGGGATTCTTTGAGCAGGGCAATGGAAACATTTGCATTCCCTGATTAAATTATAATGATGATTATGAAGATATATGAGGGATCAGAGGTGTAAATTAAAGTGTGTGTGTGTGTGTGTGTGTGTGTGTGTGTGTGTGTGTGTGTGTGTGTGTGTGTGTGTGTGTGTGTGTGTGTGTGTGTGTGTGTGTGTGTGTGTGTGTGTGTGTGTGTGTGTGTGCGTGTGTGTGTGTGTGTGCGTGCATGTGCGTGCGTGCACGTGTGTTTGTGTGTGTGTGTGTGGGGGGGATCCTCTCTGAAAAGTTCTGTTTGAATATATTTAGAACCATTGGCAAAGAAAATAAGGGACACACTCATTCAAGGAAATAATTGGTATGGTAGTCATGAAGAATTAGCTTTATTTGTAGATGATATAACTGATAAAACCAGATATTTCCATTTTGTGGAACACTCTGATATAGTTTCATGTCTTTTCAGGATACAAAATTAATGAAGATAAAACAAAGGCAATAGCTGTGAACTTTGTACCTACACACAAGTTTGTTCAGCAATACCCATATTTATGGGGACATGATAAAATGAACTTAGGAGTATGGCTTAAACAGATTTTGTTATGGCAACTAAGGATATTTGGGGAAGAGACTAAACAAAAGATAATTATAAAACTGAGAAACTGGAAGCTATATCTTATGGACATAGACAGCAAGATGCAAACAGTGAAAATGTTTTAGCCTCTTTAGTTTTACACACAGATCAGGCATATTTTCATCAATCACAGGAGATGTTGTGGTTAGCAATTAATAAAGAGTTGATGGATTTTATCTGGAATGGGAAGAAGGCAACAGTCAAATGGGATACTTTGATCATTCCAATAGCACAAGGTGGTTTGGGATTACCTGATTTGAAGGGGTATTTCAGAGCTACACAGTTGACTCTTATACATAGCACAAGCAAAAAGCTGTAATTGAAAATGGATAGGGATGATGATGAAACAGAGAGGAAGCTCAAGAAACAAGTAGATACTGGGATTTTGGATGCAGATCTTTAAGGAGAATAACAATAACCATACAGAATATTATATTCATAAAGTAGCAGAAAGTATTCTGGAACTCTATTTCATCTCTGATAAACCCTGACTCCAAAAACAATCCTTGTCCACATCCAGACAAAACACCTAGTGAAACAGCCTCTTTCTTCAACACTCATTTCATCAATACAATATCAAGCCTCTCAGCAACGTTTCCCCAAATCAGTAGTGGCAGTAACTCCCATCCACCAAAGCCCACCTCACAAAATACTATCTCCCCCATCCACCTTTTCCTTCTCTCTTATACCCATCGCTATTATCAAAAAACTGCTTGTCAAACTGAAACCATGGTCTAACATTCCCAACAATCTACCCCCAGAATACTTTCAGATGTCTGCAAAAGCCACTGCCTATCCGGTCAGCATACTCATCAACAGATCTATCCAGGAGGCATATGTACCTACTATCTGGAAAAAACTTTCATTCTACCCCTCCACAAAGGTGGTAACAACACATTAGGCCTATTGCTATTCTCTCCCCCCTTTCTAAAATATTGGGAAAATGCATCCATAAACAACTTCTTAGCTATCTACTTCAAAATCAGCTTCTTTCCTCCAATAAGCATGTTTTCAGGCCAGGCTACACAACTACCACACTCAATCAATCAAGCTCGCGATACCAGCAAAGTCACATCTTCACTATTTCTTGACCTCTCTAAAGCCTTTGATACTATTTCCCACCCTCTACTACTCACTAAACTCTCAAACCTAGGTTTCTCCCTTTCAACATTAGATTGGTTTGCCAGCTACCTAAATAACAGACAACAATCTACTAAATGGCATAATTTTTTCTCTCCTTTCCTTGAATCATCCACAGGTGTCCCCCAAGGTTCTATATTAAGCCCCCCTACTCTTTAGTATATTCATCAACAACTTCCACTACAATCTTATTATTGGTACAGTAATTCAATATGCAGATGACTCTACCATAATCTGCCCTGCTAACTCTATTACTGAACTCCTGCATACTACCTAGAATGCTTTCAACTCCACCAAAACATGGATGACAGATAACTACCTTTCTCTAAATTGCAAAAAAAAAAAAAAAAAAAAAAAACCCTGCATTTATTCACCCCCAAGAAAAGTACCTCCATAAATAAGACATAATTCATCATATACTCTCAAAACAAGACCATAAAAGTAGTACCTCATGCAAAACTACTGGGAGTCATCTTAGTTGAAAACCTTACATATGATCTCCAAGTTCTAGCTTGTTTTCCAACCTTTCCTGTTACTAGAGTAGCCCAGATACAGATTTGTTGTATTCAGGACTGCATTGTAGTTTCTGAGTTCCCCAAACCTTTCTGTGTTAGAGGGAAGCCTCTCAGCTTATCAGTGGGAGTGGTAAGCACTAGGTAGCCTATCTACCACAAGAGGAGTTGTTTCTAGCTCCCTTTCAACTTTCTGCTTTAAAAAGCCCGTGTTTGCACGGGTTTGCATGCCATGCAGTGCCACTAGGTAGGATAAACTATTACCAGTGTCAGAAAGTCTGCTCTTCAATTTTTCCCTTAGATCTTGCTAGTTCTCTTATCTCTTGCATTTAACTAGCTTATTCGCCTAGCACTTCCATCTGGCTTCTTGTAGCAATTATTGTAGCACACATAAGTGCTAACAGCACTAAAGTCCTATTAGGAAATAGATCCAGTACTTATTAATAATGACCATCCCTCCTGGCATGTCTAAAGGTCAGTTCCCTATGTTTTCTCCTATTAACCTGGTGAACTTGGGCATTCTGAGGCAGTGTATCAACTGCCTCATGTACACAGACAACCCTCTCCACTTACCTCCCAACACTCAGACTTGTGAGAGATGCACTTATATATGACGACATGCACTGTCCAGCCAAGACCGGAATAGTTGGTCAAGAGGAGAAGGTCAACACCTGCACCACATCATATAGAACACATAGTCCTCCAGAACATCCACCATCACAGCTCTCACATAAAAACAAACCACACACCCACCTTTGCAGAGGCTCTCAATAGAAATCTACTCAAACAGCAGAGACCTGCAAATCAGAAATGCACTCGACCACCACAACACAGCACAACTCACAAGACACATAGCTCACCTACACAGTGTTCCTGTCAGCCTAAGCCCATATGGCAAAACAGCTTGCCCAATACACTAATCATAGGTGACTCGATAGTGAGGCACACTGATGTCACACTCTCTAGGTTGAATAAGGAGAAGGTAATAGTCAGCTGTCTGTCGGGTGCCAGGATCCGACACATAACACATGCACTCAGGTCACTCCACAACAAGTACAAGTTCATAGGTTCATAGGTTCATAGGTAGGTACTAGGCTATCAGCCCTAGGGCCTATACAAGCCTAGCCATAACTATTCCCTGGTTATTGCTTCCCACAAATATTTACTTTCCTGGACCCCTTTCTAGCAGGGCTACTGATGTGATCACTGGGGTGAATTTCTTATCACCCATCCAGTCGTCAAGGTTCCTCTTGAAGAGGGCATCCAAGTACAACTCTGTCATTGTCCATGTGGGTGTGAATGACCTGAGATGGACCTCCCTGGACTACATGAAAAGAGACATGGAGGAGCTCTCGGATTATGTGGCCCAGGCAGGTACGACCCTAGCCCTGAGCAGCATCTTACTGTCACTCAGAATGATACCACAATGCAAGCAGAAAATTATTGACTTCAACAATTTACTAAGTTTCTGGTGTCATTTTAAGGGGATCTAGTGTCTGTCTGCTTGGGATGACATGATTTAAAGACCTCAGTGATTTGCCAGAGATGGCCTGCATCCTTCACCCATAGTTTTCCGGATACTGGCTAAGGCTCTTGCCACCCCTATAGTGCCTTTTTTAGGTGGTGTTCCAAAGACCAAATTACCACCATAACAGCTATAAATAAATGCAATCTGAGGGTCATGCTGCTCAACGCTAGAAGTCTAAATCTCAAGATGCACTCGCTCAAAGCACTCCTCAAAATGGAGAACATCGACATTTGTGCTGTAACGAAGACCTGGTTTAAAGCAGCAGAAAGCACCCCTGCACTACCAGGCTATGACTCATTCCACACCTTTTGGCCCCAGAACATGGACCGAAGCTCCAAAGGCAATGGTGTCTCCATATTCATAAAGGATATGCACACCTCCAGACTAGTAGCCCAGCATAATGCATAGGAGATGCTTCAGGTACAACTAACAGTGGGTAAGACAGCGATTAAGGTTGTAGCCTGCTATAGATCCCCAACCATGTCCCAAGGCTCTCACTCCATGTTCCTAAGCACCCTGGAAACTATTAAGGACCAAACCAACACTCTCATACTGGGTGACTTCAACTACCTCTCCATCAACTGGGAAAACTACACATGCACCAATACACTTGCCCAATGCTTCCTGGAATTCATTAACTCCAATGCACTGGACCAGCTCATTTTTACCCCCATTAGAAGAACCAACATTCTTGACCTGGTTAGTACTTACATGGGCAACCATTGCTCATCACCAATAGTCAATTCCTCCCTGGTTAGATCTGATGACAAACTAATTACCATGGAAATCCACATCTCACCCACACCAACATCAAAAGTAACCACCATGAAAAATTTCTCCAAAACTGACTTTGGGCTCCTAAAAACAGAGATGGCTATCTTCATGGCACCCATGCAAATGGAAAATAGGTACATGACCACAGAATCATACACCAATGCACTGTATGAACATGTATATAAATGCATAGAACTAGCCATGCTCAACAGAACCACAATGCTCTCCCCCAATAATAGGAAGCCAATCTGGCGGTCCACTGCCATTAGCAAACTCTACAACAGAAGGAAGAAACTGTTGAAGAAAAAGGTGAAGTCCCAAGACTGGAAAAACTCCCTTATTAGCCTCAACAAAAAGTTGAGATCCCTCATCAAAACCTCAGTTAGCTATGAGGGCAGAATTGCAGCAGACACAAAAAACAACCACAAAGCCTTCTACAGTTATATCAAGAATCTCCATGGCAATACCTAGATTTGCTCTGAGTTACTGCATAGTGGTATCTCCTATACTGAGCCAACAGACATTGCCAACATACTGGCCGACAGATTCAGTGTCAGCTTTACCCCACCCCAAAGGACCAATCACAATACTGGAAGAATGCCAGGCACCCAGCATTACCAAGGCCAAGAATACAGCTTACATGGGACCCTACAATATTCCTGGCTGCATTCTACATGACCTACAAAGTGAACTGGCACCACACTTGTGTGCCCTGTTCAATCACAGCCTCACCTCAGGCTTTGTTCCTACAGAATGGCACAATGCTACAGTCATCCCTCTCCATAAAGGGGGAGCAACTACAGACCCTGGGAATTATCATTAGCCTGATGAGTCTGATATATAAGGCTATGGAGCGCATCATCATGGACCTAATTAACAAGGATATAGGGAATCTCCAAACTCTGGATCCAACGCAATTTGGTTTTGTGAAGGGTAGATCATGCCTGCTCAACCTGTTTGACTTCTTTGAGTCAGTCACCAGAGCTGTGGATGAGGGCAAGACAGTTCATACAGCCTACCTCAATCTGGCCAAGGCCTTTGATTACCATTCCCCACTCAGGAATTATTGATAGACTCACCAAACTAGGCATCAACCTCTATATCACTAAGTGGGTTGCAAATTGGCTCACTGATAGAACCCACAGTGTGAATGTGAATCCAAGTCAGACTGCCGACGAGTAGAGTCCCACAAGGATCAGCCCTGGGTCCTCTCCTGTTCAACATCTACTTCTCAGAAGTCCAGGCTAACACAGAAGGACTCTAGCTGACCAAGTTCACTAACGATTGCAAGCTGGGAGCCATTATTACCTCCCCAAGTGATGTAGACATCTTACAAAAAGGCTTCACTGAGACCAATGAATGGTGTCAAAACCATGGCCTAAGCTTAATGCCAAAAACATGTGGCATAATTCCCTTTGGAAAAAACTCAATTCCCACTAATTACCACATTGATGGTAGCCCACTGAACACTGAAGGCATTATAAAAGATTTGGGGACACAGGTTGACAGCTACCTCTCCTTCAAACACCACATTGCCACTGTGGTCAGAAAATCCTTCCATGTGGCACATCTTATTACCAAGGGTTTTGCATCCAGGAAGAAAAAGGTCATCTCTCTCTCTACTCTTCCCTCATTGTACCAATCATCGAGTATAATGCCACATTTGGCATGTACCTCACCAAACACCTGCAACAGCTGAGAAGGCCACAAAAGTACCTCACAAAGAGGATCCTAGGCCTTAAACACATGCTCTACATGGACAGACTAAAAAAAAAACACCAGCTTTTCTCTGTCTCATATCGTCTATTTAGAGGCGATCTGTGCTTGACTTGCAAAGCCATTTCTGACTCAGCCATGTTAGAAATGTTGTACCTAAAGAAATCTCAATCCCTCTGCACCACATGCTCCAGGGACCTCAACCTCATTACTACAATCAACAGAACATGCTGGAGGGACAGGTTTATAACCCAGAGATTGCCCATGCTCTAGAATAGACTTCCCATACATGTCAAGCAGAGCACCTCACTGGCTCTTTTCAAGAGAAATCTTGATGAGTGGATGGGAAATAGAACGTTCATCTCGGGGATTACTCCAGTGGCTCTACTTGATAAAGGTACCAGGAACTAACAGTGGCATGATGCCAGGGTACTTCTATAGGCTGGGCTTTTAAAAGCTCCACGGACATTGGCCTAGTACACCCCTATGAATCTATGAACCTATATCCATACCTCTATCAAAAAGACACACCAAAAACTAAGATCCCTCTATAGGCATAAAAATGTTCTTAACTGCTCTTCCAAAAAACTGTTGCTCATGCCTTTCTTCTCCCCTCCCTCCTATATGGTTTCTCACTCCTCACCAATATCCAGTTATCCCTAAAAATAAGCTAGAGTCCTGTTATAATAGTCACCACATTCACAACCAGTGACAAATATTCATCCCATCACTGATCTTCCTTACAATCACGCAATTGGCTTGAACTCCCACATCACCTAACATACCTGCAATTAACCATATCACATAAAATTATTTAAAATCCATCAGACTGCCCTGCCCTATCTCCAATCCTAACTCACTACCACCCAAATAGATACTCAAATATGTAAACCAATTTCTCCTGCAAGTTGACAAATCAAATCTCCCAGCAGGTCAAATGCTCTACTACTTCTCCGTAACAAACTATGGAATGTACTCCCATTATCTACAAGGACTACCAGTAACATCTTCTCCTTTAAAATAGCTCTGAAGCACCATCTCTGTTCCCTCTGTTACTGTAGATGCTCTAACTTCCATCTTCATAAGACTTGATTCCTCTTCCCTGTATCATATCACCTTTTTTCTTTACTTCTTTTGTCCAAAACTTGACTCTTATTACTTCTTCACACTCATCGCTCCTACTACTAATCTCTCTCTACTTTTAATACATATACCTTTAGATAGTTATTCTAATTCTTCCTATATTAATCACTTCCACACTCACAATAAAGTCTACTCTAGAGTGTACACTCACATCAGAGTGTACTAGAATATGTTCCTTGGATTTACTTCAATGCCTTGTGTTTTTACATTATTTCTCTGTACCACCTACATTTTCATAATGTACTTTATTGTATTTATAATGCCTGTTATGACTATGCTTCTTGTTAATACAAACTGTTCCAATACTATGTAATTTTTATACTAACTACCTTTGTGGAGCATTACCCCCTGGGGCCTCCACTGAAAATGTTTTTTTCTTGGCCCAGTGGACTTTCCCAATAAACAAACACCAATAAATAAATAAATACATAATTATTCTAAGAACTGAGCCAAAATGGGGATGGAGAAAGTAGATGTTACTGGTAGGGATGACTGCAATTAGGGATACAGAGAATAGGCAAGAAGAGTGTGGAATTTACTGGAGAAAACTGGCTAAGAAACCAAGGTACTGAGAGCAAATAAGCTGAGAGACAGAGAGAAAGAGAGAGAGAGAAATGTAATAGAATGGAAAGAGGCCAATAATTCATTTGGACTGCAGGCTAGAGAGTGCCTTTCCTATCAAGGATGTATATTAGAGTATAAGCAAAGAGAAAGATATAGGAGGATACTAAATGAAAGACTAGCACTAGTAGAGTTTTTAGTAGAATCTAAGGCAGAAGCTGCTGTTAAAAGGGGAATAATTAGTAGGGTATATAAAATATGGCATGATAACTATAGAAATCAATCAGAGGAGGTTATGAAAGATTGGGAAGAGAGACTGGATAAGGAATTCACAAAGAAGAGATTTAGGAAAATCTCTCTCTCTCTCTCTCTCTCTCTCTCTATATATATATATATATATATGACTCCCAAATATGCATAAAAGGCTGGATGATTTAGGATATTTGCTTGAAAGTGTTTGCATAGGTATTTTTTAAAACAACTTTTTATTAATTTTTAAACAGAGACTGTACAAAATTATTTAAAGATAAATAAAACAAAAACATAACTATTTACAAATGTCTACATATAGAAAACTAAATCATTAAAATGTATCAAGTAAATCACTTAATTTTTAACCAAAATCTAAACTGGTGAGTAATATTTGAAGTGTTCATTTTGTCAGTTGACAATTTTTTTACAGACATTTTTTTGCTAAATTAATTAATTCAGTGAAAGAAAGAGTAGTCTTGCATTTCCAATTCTTTGTGACTATTTTATTGTTATAGCTAAATCCAATTCTTTGTGACTATTTTTCTTGCTATAGCTAAAATGGAACAAAGGAAAGGGACCTGCACCCTAGGAATGGAATCTGGAACTGTAACATTAAATAAGATCAAGGAGTTAGAAATTATACAATTATCTGTCCACAAAGCGTGGGCAAAATTTCTAATTTCAAACCAAAAAGGAGTTAATATTTTACAATCCAATATCATATTAAGCCAATTTGCATTAGAAACTTCATTACACCTATACCAATTAATTTTTCATAGTTATATATTAAAGCCATTTTATGCGGCATTAAGAAACTCTGTGAAGGAGTCTGCATTTATATTTCCAATAAAGAGAAGCAGTAGATTTTTTGCAGATTTAAGAATTAAGCATTTATCTTCATCAGAAAAGGTCTTTCATTAATCATAGTTGAGTAATTCCAAAATAATGAATATGTGGAACCAAACTCTTCTCTTATTATTTTATAAATTATTGATGCATATGATTTATTCTTATTTGAGATACTATTTATTCTAAAAAAAAAAAAGAAACTCAAGTATCTTTGGAATATCTTTTGTTTGAAAATCCATGGAGATTTTGATTTTATCACTAACATATTTTTATAAGATTGTATAGTCAACCAATTATTTTCTAAACAATGCCTTGTATTATATAATTTATTTCTGATTAAGAATTGATGCCAAAAGATTAAATTTGCATCTCTAAGGTCTAGCATTTTGTTTGTTGCTAAAAGTTCCCCAACAACCCACAGTATTTGATATATGGAACAATAAAAACAATAAATATTTAACTATATAATTAGAATGCATGAATCTTTTAAAATTTATAAGAATGTAATCAGTGAATGGAGAGGAATAATATTTTTACTTTCCATTTAAACATAAGTCTTTCAAGATCCAATAAAATGCATTAATTCCATATTTAGAGAAAGATTCTACAACATAGCTGTTATTATTTATTTACCTTTCATTAATGGATTTCCAAGTGAATTGCTAAGAGGAATTTTACCATAGAGATATTAAATTGAGAGTTATGGATTTGGCATATAATTAAACATTTTGGTAAACTTAATCCACCTTCTTGTCAACTTTTAACATGCCAATCAAATGATATTCTTGGTTTATTGGGGAACCAGAGAAAATTAAGAAGAGTAGAATTTAATTTCTTAAAGATTTTTTTTAGAAGGAAGAATATTTAGTGCTTGTAGATAGAAAAGGGTTTATATTAGATAATTGAATGTTCAAAAGTTCAACTGTCATATGGTTAACACCATATGATCAAACTTTTAAAAGTTTGAAAATCTAATTAAAAAAACTACACAAATAACCTACCTGAATGTTTTAAGCAGGGGGGCAAGCACCCCTACACCCCTCACATGGGGGGCTGTGCCCCCACAATCCCCACTCTTTAAATATACCAACTCCAATATCACACTACAGTGCAGAAAAGGGAAATCTTCTCAATCTGCACTGTACAGAGATCTCTGTTGAAATGTTTGAACTTTCAAAAATTTGATCATATGGTGTCGACCATATGACAGTCGAACTTTTGAAAGTTTATAGGTTCATAGGTTCATAGGTTCATACTAGGCTATCTGCCCAAGGGCATTTACAAGCCTAGCCCATAGTTTTGTGGCTTACGCCACCCCTTTAGTATGGGGAACTATACCCATTATTTTGCTGTGCCTCTGTCGAGCAGTGACACTGAGGTAATCCCTGGGGTATATCTGCGATCTCCCATCCATTGGTCAAGATTTCTCTTGAACAAGGCCAGCGAGGTGCTCTGCCTCACATATACCGGGATTTTATTCCACAGCATAGGGAGTCTTTGGGTGATGAATCTATCCCTCCAGCACATCCTATTAATAGCCGTGTCGAGGTTTAAGTCTCCCGCCCTTGTGGCTCTGACGGATCTAGATTTTTTGAGGTGAAGCATATTCATCAAATCTGGGTTTGACATGGCCTTGTATGTTAGGCAAAGGTCACCTCTGAGCAAGCGTGCGACTGAATAGAGCTGGAGTTCTTTCAGTCGGGCAGCATAGGACAGATGTTTGAGACCCTTTATCCTTTTGGTGAGGAACTTTTGTGGCCTCTCCAGCTGCTGCAAGTGTCGGGTCAGATACATTCTGAATGGGGCATTGTACTCAATCATTGGTCTGATGAGTGATGAGTATAGGGAGACTATGACCTCTCTTGATCTAGATGAGAATCCCTTCATGATAAGGTGGGCAATGTAGAAGGTCTTCCTAACTACTTTAGCTACATGGGTGTCAAATGACAGACTACTATCAACCTGGGTCCCCAGGTCCCTGATAACTTCTTCTGTGCTCAGTGGATTGCCACCTATTTGGTAGCTAGGGATAACCTTGTTTTTCCGAAGGGTATGACTATGCATTTTTGGCATTTAACTTTAGGCCATGGCTCTGGCACCAGTTATCCGTTTCTGTGAGACCCTTCTGAAGGATATCTGTGTCAGATGTGTTTTCTACTATGGCCCAGTTTGCAGTCATCTGCAAACTTTGTCAGCCATAACCCTCCTGTGTTTGCTTGTACTTCAGAAAAGTAGATGCCAAACAAGAGTGGGCCCAGGACTGAGCCCTGTGGTACACCACTTGTGACAGGCTTTGAGTCTGACATGGCGCCAGCAACTCTGACCCTGTGGGTTCTGTCACTCAGCCAGTTTGCAACCCATCTTGTGATGTATGGGTTAACATTTAAGCTGATGAGTTTTTCAATGATACCCGAGTGGGGTATTGTATCGAAGGCCTTCGCCAGATCGAGGTAGGCTGTATGGACTGCCTTTCCTCATCAATGGCTTTGGTGACTGTTTCAAAAAGGTCAACCAAGTTTAGAAGGCATGATCTGCCTTTGACAAAGCCAAACTGGGATGGATCCAAAGTCTGCAAATTCCCTATGTCTTTATTTATGAGGTCCATTATGATCCTCTCCATGGCTTTGCAGATAAGGCTTGTCAAGCTAATGGGCCGGTAATTTCCAGGGTCGGTGGAGGCACCGCCTTTGTGAAGTGGGACCACAGTTGCAGTGCGCCACTCCCTGGGTACGTATCCAGAGGTAAGGCTATGATTAAACAGCTGTCCTAGCTGTGGGTTTAATTCCTCGTTGAGTTCGTGGAGCACACAGCCGGGGACACCATCAGGTCCCATGGATGCTGTGTTTTTGCTTTGGAGAGAGCAGTTCTCACTTGGGCATTGGAGATGTTTGGGGGCTGCAATCGCTTGGTATAGATATCTCTCCTTTTGGGGAGGGGAGAAGTTTGCACTGAACCTGTCAGCCAGTATGTTGGCAATGTCTGTAGGATCAGTAATCTTCACATCATTTTGAACTAGTTCTGAGCATATCTGGGAGTTTCCTCCCAGGTTTCTAACATAGCTAAAGAAGGCCTTATGATTGTCTTTTGAGTCTTTAGCTATTTTCTCTCAAAATTTGCTTTGGATGATTTTATGAGAGCTCTTAGTTTTTACTTATAGTGATCAAGGGTGTCTTTCCTTTTAAGGATTTTGCTCTATCTTGTAGTAGCTTCCTCCTTTTGTTGTAGAGTTTGTTTATGGCTGGGGTCCACCAGACTGGACGCTTGCCTTTGGTACAAAGAGTCTTTGTTTTGCTTGGGATTGCCTTATCCATGCAGTCCTGCAGGTGCTGGTAGAAGGCATTTGTAAGTGATTCAGCGGCTTGAGTACTGTTTTCCGCCGCTCGGGGCCTTAAAGGAGACCACACTAGTCTTTAGAAGTGTGAAGTCGGCTTTCGAGAAGTTCTTTACTGTGGTCTTTTTATTTCAGGTGGGGTGGGATGAGGACCTCCAGCGAGATTAGTTTGTGATCTGATCTCACCAGTGAGGGGTATACTTCGGTGTTGAACATTGTGCTCCCATGTTCATGATGATGAGATCAAGTATGTTTTCTCCTCTTGTGGGATGGTGACTAGTTGTTCCATGGCATTTGAGTTTATGAATTCCAGGAACTTTTGGGCTAGGGTGTTTGGGATTGAGTAGTGTTCCCAGTCTATATTAGGGTAATTGAAGTCACCTAGTATGATGGTGTTTGGTGATACATTTATCCCTCTAGTGTTTTCAGGAAGGCCATGTGAGGTTCCTGAGTTTGTGAGGGTGGCCTGTAACATGCTACAATTTGCAGAGCAGTCTTGCCTATGGTTAATTGCACCTGGATGGTCTCCGATGCATCGTGCGTTGCCACCAGTCTTGAGGTGTGGGTGTCCTTGATGAATATGGATACCCTCCTTTCTTGGTATTGTCCGGATTTTGGGGCCAGAACGCATGATAAGAGGTAAAACCTGATAGTGCTGGGGTGCTCTCAGGAGCCTTGAACCAGGTTTCTGTCACTGCACAGACATCGATGTTCTCCATACTGAGAAGGGCCTCGAGTGCGTGCATTTTGAGATTTAGACTTATGGCATTGAGCAGCATTACCCTTAGTTTTTTCCTTTTTGTGTTCTAGGGTGGTAGGTTTAGAATTTGAGCCTTGCCTAAAAAAGGCACTATGGGGTGGCAAGAGCCTTTGCCAATATCCGAATCCCAGGGTGACAGGTGCAAGCCGTCCCTTGGCAGCGTGGCTTGTCCAGCATGTCATCCCAGGCAGACAGACATTGATCCCCTTTGAATGGCACCAGAGTTTAAGCCAATTGTTAAAGCTGATCATCTTATCTCTGTATTGTGGCATCATTCTTGGTGAAGGTAGGATACTGCTCAAGGTCAGGGTCATACCTGCCTGGGCTACATAATCAGAGAGCTCCTCAATGTCTCTTTTCATGTAGTCCAAGGAGGTACGTCTCAGGTCGTTTACACCAGCGTGGACAATGACTGAGTCGTATTTGTACCTGCTTTTGAGAGACCTGAGTGCTTGCGTTATGTGGTGGATTCTAGCGCCCGACAGGCAGCTTACTGTGACCTTCTCCTTACTCAGTCTGGTGAGCGGGACGTCAGTGTGTCTGACTATGGAGTCACCAATGACTAGTGTGTCTGGCATTGTGTTTGGCCTTAAGGGCTGTGACTGTTTGACACTCTGACTGTGAGGTCTATGTGTTGCAGGTGTTGTGTTCTGAGGTGGTGGTTGTTTGGGTGTCTGCTTTGGTGGCCTCTGCTGTTTTGGTAGATTTTGATCAGAGCCGAGTATGTCTTTGTGTGTTTATGTGTATGATTTGAGGTTGTGATGGTACTATGTGAGACTGGGTCTATAGTGTGTGTGGTAACCTTCTCCTCCTGACTGGTCTTGCCAGTCCTATGTTGAGAGAGCTCAGCCTCCAGTTTGGCCGTATAGTTGCATCTCTCGCATGTATTTGTGTTTTGTGGGAGGAGGAGAGGGTTGTCTGTGTACATGAGGCAATTGTAACATTGCCTCAATATTCCCAGGTTCACCAGCTGAGCAGGAGAGGACACACTAGCAACTGATCCCTCGACATGCTAGAAGGACTAGACAAAAAAAACTTTAAAAGAGATTCCGGGGGACGTGGGTGACCGAAAAATGGGGGTTTGCCTTTTTGGGGTGCTATCTATAAGAGTGCCGTATCAAGGTAATAAGTACTGTAGGAGCAAGTGCTAGGTTTAACAGATAGAGAAAAGTCTACTTTGAGTCAAGTAGAGATGATCTTTTTAGGTATTAGAGAAAGTGCTAGTAACAGGGATGCTTAAAGGTAAGATTGAAAAGAATGCACTCTGCAGTGTGCACTAGAGAAGTTAGATATGAAAGTACGTAACTTGAGTTTTACCTGTTTAAAAAGTTAAGGTTTAGTGGAGAGTTACTATTTTTAAAACAGCAAGATGGACTGAAAGGGGTGGTTACTTTTGTATTTTGGTACTATGAAATACTGTAGGATGGCCAATAAATTTAAATAATTGAAGGGTGGGATTTCAAAAGTGATGGTTTTGTGATTACTCACATAAGCCAGTGAAAGTAGAGAGAAATGAGATATATGGTCAGATTAACATAAGAGGCGGGCAACTAGAAAGACAGTGGTATTTAACAAGACAACTTAAATGGGTGGGAGGGAGGGAAAAATTCTGCCTGACTCAGAACAGAGAGAGCTGTGGTCTCTTTTGAAGTTTTAATATGCTGTTAAAACAGAATGCAAGCAAAACACAAGGTAAAGAAAACAAACTACAGTATTCAAAATATAGAAAGGCAATACAGAAATACAAAAAATAACAGTAAACTAACCTTTCCTTCACAGCAAAGTGTAGCAGAGTCTGGATGAGCCTTTCTGGTAAAGCATACATCATCTAATATAGACCCGAAAGAAAAATATTTTTTGGCAAGATTATCATTTTTTTAAAGTAAGTCTATCTTCATTTTTTAAACAAAGTTCCAATTAATAATTATTTTAGTAACAGTGTCTATTAAATTACTACAATTTACTGATTTTACAGTAGATTTATCTATAATTCTAAGATAATTCATTTTTGAATTGCCCTAAATAAAATTCTTATAGTTTCTTAAATAATTAATATCTTTTTATTAATAAAAGTTTCTGTTTTATCAGGGTTAAACATTAAACCTGATGCTTTTTCAACATAATTAATAGATTTATTTACATTTTCTATTGAAGTTTCAGCATCACCAGTTGTTATTAAAATGTAATCTGCAAATAACTGAATTTTACAATAACTTTCATTTATCAAGAATCCCTGAGTTTTGCTATTAGATCTAATAAAATTTGTGAAAGGTTCAATTGCTAGAGAAAATAATAGAGGTGACAAGGGACAACCCTGTTTTGTACCTTTTAATATTTTGAAAGAGATAGAAAGAAAAGAGCTGATTTTATTAAACAAGAATGCGTTACTATATAGATTAGTTATAAGATTTATAAAATCTAGGGAAAATTCATATTAAGTACTTTGAGCAAATTATTCCAACTAATAGAATCAAAAGCTTTATTTATATCTAGACTTATTATAGTTAGTTCTTTTTTGTTTTTATTAACCAGATCTATTAAATTATTAAGCCTAATATTATTCTGAACCTTTCTATGTAGTATAAAACCAGTCTGATCATCTTTTATTAATCCTGACATAATAAGGTTCAATTTTTTTGCAAAAATAGACATAAATATTTTATAATCAATATTTAGTAATGAAATAGGACTGTAAGATGAACATACATTACAATCTTTATTTGGTTTTAATAAAGGAGATATCAATGAATATTTCCAGGAGGGGTGGTTGACATTTTTAACTTGTTCAAAAACTTTTAATAGGATATTTAAAATATTCTTTGGGAATAATTTGTATAATGCTAAGATTATAACATCAAGATCAGGAGCTTTATTTGGTTTAAGATTATTAATTTGAACTTTAAACTTAAAAGAGAATGGCTTATCAATTTTGGATGCTTGTACTTTGGCTTATTTAAACCTTATATTGTCTATCAAAAAGTCATTGGTTATGTTCTTGATTTCTCTTTGTTATTATTTTTTTCATAATATTTCCTAAAGCATTCTAGTATGCCACTTTTTATTTTTATCACCTTATTTGGAAATCATTTATTTAATATGATTAGATTTTTTTCTTAAATCTAACAGTAAACCTGTATATGCTTTTTGGGTTGAGTAAGCTTATAATTTTAATTGTTCCACATTTATTGACATTATATGGAGAACTATATCAATATATTTCTGATTTAATATTTCAACTCAGCATTTGCCAATTTGTCATAAAGTTTTAAATTGGATTTTAATTTATCTATATTAGATTGCAAAGACACCAACTCCTTATCTCACTCTTTTTTTTACATGTGTACCAAGTTTTAATTTTTCCATATAACTAGCCTTTTAAAGAATCCTAGATGATTACTTCTGAAACTTCTCCATTATTATTAATTTCAATGTATTGATCTATTTCTTTTAGACACCATTCCTGAAAGTCTTTTAATTTTACTATATAAGCAGGGATTCTCTGATAGTAAATCAAATTAAGTGGCTTTAATATTAACATATATATAATAGCACTGCAGTCAGATAAAGGACATGACGTAATGAATACATCTTCAATTTTAATAAATGAACTACTAGAAGTAAAAACGTTGTCAATGTTTGTTTGGATGAATGTTTAAAGTTAAGAGAGTTAGTTTATTTAATATTGTAGGTATCTCTCAAATGTTGAGATTTAATAAAATGATCTAAGTGATTAGCAATTAAGGATAGTTTAGGAAACTTATCTGTAGTTGTGTATTTACTAAATAGAATACAGTTAAAATCTCCTGCAATAATCAATTCACCTTTTGTATATAAGGTTATAATATCCAATATTTCTTAGCAACTCTGGCTCCACTTCCAGGTATCCTATAGGAATTCACAGAAGTATTTTTTTGTCACTTTCTACAACTGCTAAACCCAACATGTATTTTTTATCTGAATATGTATTTAATATTTTAGGTATAGGTAAAGAATTTCTCAAAAGAATAAGAGTGCTTCTCCTTTTTTATTTAAAATGAGAGCTTACAATATTTGATAAATCTTTTAACATCAATCTATATACATCTTCAGATAACAAATGTGTTTCTTGTAAGAAAATGATGTGAGCTTTATACAACTTTAAATATTTGTTTAAGCTACTCCTCTTCAATGGATTATTAAGTCCATTGATGTTTAACTAGAGACAATTACATGCTGACATTCATAAGAATATGTAAATGCACTGATTTAAAATGATTTAGCTTAAAATATAATAACCGAGTACTAATAATTGTTGTTATGGACAGATACAAAAAAAGTATTTTTTCAAACTTATATACATTCAAACCTTCCATCATAGAATGAAAATTCCATTCCCTGATTTGATGATGTAATCATACAAACCACAAACCAATCAATCTATCCCAATGTCACCAACCTAAACTACTTAATTTAAAACAATATTATTAATTTTAACTATTTAGAACACACTCAAGTCATGTTAAAAGGAAAACAATATAAAGTATTAATTTGAAAAATATTAGTATTTAAGATCATAGAAATATAAAGTTGGGAATGTAAATAATAAAGAATGATATTATGTATTTCTGAGTATAACAAAAATATCCCAGAAATAATGCATTTCAAATTTCTCCATTTGATCAAGACATTTTTATATAGTCATTTCTTCTAATTAGTCCTACTATAGAAAATACTATAAATAGCTTAGTATTTAAGCATTTATATGGAGGAAATAAATAAAACTGACAATACGCATAACACATTAACCTATAGACATCACAACACCAGTACATATCAAGATCACATATCACACAACAAACTTATTTAATAACATGGGTGAAAAGGTGACAGTAATAGTTAGAATATGGAAGTATAATTAAAAGGTGCTAACATTTAAAATTACATATTTGTGTATATTGTATGTGCTTGTATAAGCATAATATATTTACATGGATGTGCATACGTATAACTGTGTGCATGTGTTTGTAAATTGAGTAGATACTTGTTATGTATATAACAAGATATGATATGATATGATATGATATGTATATTAAAAGTTAAGAGAATATGTTCTATGTATCTATGCATAAGAGCAAATATGTAAATAAGTGAGTGTTTTAAGTGAATGTTTGTATTATGGATGTATGTATGTTACTATCAATACCTCTAGTACTTGGAATATACATTTAACATCTAACTTTTGTACAGGAAGCATTATTTTATAATTATATTTTAAGTACCATGTACTTACAAATTTGCTTATAGTATTTTTCATTACCTTATTCTGAAATGTGCAGATCAAGTTTTTGTATTAATCATACCAGTGGGAGATGAAAAAATTCTTGAAATGATTTAAAAGTTAGTTTAGTATAAAATAAAACTACATATTTCACTAACAAATGCGGAACATTTCGAAGAGTTAAATCTGCGCATTAATATTATTTTCCAATAGTGTAGTAGCTCTGAGTAATTAAGATAACAGATGTTGAGCAGATTGAGGTGTTTTAAGCATCTTCTCTTCTAAACTGTTTCATATAGCAAGGAAGATAACACCTTATGTTAAAGTATAAGTACAGTAATGTATATTTTACACACACATATATATATATATATGTATATATATAAATGTATATAAATGCTGTTATATGCAGATTAGTATCTATATAGAAGTCAAGTAAATATATTACTCTCAGAGCAAGTTTATAATCACTGTTAATAGTGTCCAGTCAAATGTCTGTGAAAATAATTTTGTATAAAGCAACCAGCGTGCAGAGGTGTGAACCATATGTTATCCTATATAAAATATGCTTGCTTCCTGTATGCTTGTTTTCATTTGCATTTTAGTAATGAAGTGTTCCCTCTGTTTATCCTTACAGTTTTGTTGGATAGCACAGATCTTTTTGGAATCACATCAGGTGTTAGATTTTACAATTGCATTTCAAGGAAAGCATTGGGATAACTGTATACTGAAGTAATTCCAAAAGGTTACGGGTGTATTTACTTTATGTAGGCAGTTGGTTATACCTTTGTAAATACGTCTGTAGACCCCTTACATATGACTAGACAAGTGTAGTCTGTGTAAATATGTATTTCAATTTGAGTCGTTTTTGTATGTGGATGTCCTTAGGTATATAGAATTGCAGTGTAGCATCATTTACTTAAATATGGAAGCTTAATCTGTATCTTACCAACTTTCACATGATTAATACCTCTCTATAACAATATTTTAATACACTGCCAGATGTCATGTATGGCACATGTCATTCTCTGTTTACTATTTTATCAGCGTCATTCATGCTATGCATTTTAAGTATTCTGTATTCCACCAACAGTCTTGATGCTTAACTAACTCTTTGTATTATATCTCAGGTCTTCCATTGTCTGTGGATCACCCATGGTCTATGCGTTTGTTATATTTTTATTATGAGATTAAATCTTTAGGTGTGCCACTATCTGTTGCAGGAAGCAAATCAGGTATTTTACTTATTAAATCTTATTTAAGAAAACTATCTATTCTTGTGAAGAATATGTAGTCTGAGGGACCCCAAGTAGGAAATACCAGATAGCTCTTGAACAATGCAAAAAGTTAGAAAATGTCAGAAATATAAAACATAGCCAGCAAATAAATTAATGGCTTGTACTTGCATAAATGAAATGTGGATATGAGACAATATATTAGGTCAGTGACAATAATGAATCAGTTAAGGAAAGTAACATTTTAAAATATCAGGACTCACAATGCAAAGTTCTGAAATGTTTAGACTGAATAATCAAAAATCCAGTCTGACAGTGTGTAAATATCTGTGTGTACAATATAATAGTAGCATGTTACAGAACCAGATAAGGTGTAGAGGAGATTCCATTACTGTTCTTTGCTTATCAGAAGTATTCTGCATAGCAGTAACTCTCTAATTCATTATTAGGATGGTGCAGTGATGCAGTGGTAGTGTTGTCACCTCGCAGCAAGAGGTTCTCTGGTTCGATTCTCAGCTGGGTTGTTTTCTGTGTGGAGTCTACATGTCCTCCCTGCATTTGTGTGGGTGTGTTCTGATTTCCTCCCACATTACAAAGACATGCATCTAGAGTGTTTCTCCCTGGGCCTCTCCTGAAAATTGGCTTTGTTCCAATTTGGACTTTCCTGGTTAACAAATGTTAAATAAAATAAATACTATTAAAGTTATATTCATTTTTTCAGCTTCTTTCATGACACATTAAAAGCAGTAATATTGTTTTAAACAAGCATTTTCATCACTGTAAATTACATATTCCTCTGTATTGCGATGAGTATATTATATTTACACTGTACTTATATAAAGGATACAACTTTCATTGAACTATAATTAGGATGATTACAAGATGTCACCAAACAGAGATTAGTACCATGTGTCTTAAAGTCTGCAGATTCCACTTTTTAAAAGATAATGAGCATAGAAACTACTGGATATGTTTTGACATTAACTAGATTCATTTTAAATGTTCTATTTTTGTGTTTCTGATGCTCATTTTAACATTCTAAAAGTTCACTTCCTGTAAATGAGGATTAAAGTTCAAAATGCATTTCCTGCAGCACAGGCAGCTTGAACATGGAGTCTAGACTGTTATAAGTTGAATAATAGCTTGAGGTATTTGAAGAAACACTATAAAGCAATTTAACTAACACTAGGCAGGAAAATGGACTGAAAAGAAGCAGTCACTGTAAAAAGTCGATAGCATCTCTAATTCTTTGAATAAGACCTCAAGTAATGAACAAACACCACACAAGTTAAAACTATTTAAAGAAAGTGAAGTAATGTATATAAATGATTTTTATGCAGCCAAAACTACTCAACACAACACCTACTGCACATAGATAAAGTTTATGACATACAACTACATTCATCAGATAGAATAACCAAAAATAAAAAAAAACAGATTACTTGAAATTATATATAGAAAGTATACATGCATAAATTAAGTAGAATAAACATGTTATTTATATATATATATATATATATATATATATATATATATATATATACAGTATCTCTATGTTAGAAAATAATGTTTGAGAGGATTTAAATAAACTAATAAAGAGACTTATAAGTAATATTAATATATATATATATATATATATATATATATATATACACACACTATCTCAGATACTGTCACTGCACACCCCTACCACATATATACTACTTTCTGTGTTTGAAAATAATGTTAGAGAGAATTAAAATAAAATAATAAAGGGACTTGTAACTAATAGTAATAACATATATGCACTATTTCAAATAGTATAGAAAATGCATTGTAATAAAATATACTTTTTTATTTGTTTTACTTTGTATTTGATGATGAACCGTAATAGATGAAAAAAAATTGAATACCTGTGAGAAAGCTACTTAGACAAAATAGAAAATGAGAACATTACTTTTCTTTAATTTTTTTACTATTTTTGTCCTTCGAAGAGCAGCCATTTCTTGTAACTTGTCTCTTTAAGCTGACAAAAGTCCAATCCATATTTTCTGATTGATTAAAAAGTTTATTTTCCTGGGAAAAGTCCACCAGATCTTCAAGAGAATTAAATGTTTTCTGACTTTCTGGTAAAAAGATCCTAATTCTGGCTGGAATAATTAGTTCAATTTAAAGTTTAGTTTATTTAAGTCTTTTATGAATGGAATATATGCTTTCCTTTTGGTCATAACAGATGCAGTATAGTCATTGTCAAACCTGAAAGTGTTATTTATTTTTATTGGAGAATTAGCCCAAACAGTCTTCAGTACCAGGCCCTTGTCTTGGCTAGAGAGAAATTTTACAATAATAGATCTGGGGACTGGAGGATTTTCTTCAAAGATGAATTCAAAAGAGATCTATGGGCTCTCTCAATACCAAACAGAGATCTTCTGGTAGATTTAGAATTTTAGGCATCCACTTAGTTAAAAACTGCAACATATTGTCTCCTTCTTCCTTTTCTGGTATTCCACATATCCTAATATTATTTCTTCTAGACCTACTTTCTAGGTCCTCTAGTTTTTCAATAAGCAAAGCATTTTGTTTTAACATGAATTCTGTGTGATTCTGACTCTCTTCCATTCTGCTATCCAGGTAATTTAATGTGTCTTCTATTGCTGAGATCTGAACAGACTGCTGTTTTTTTTTTATCTCTTTTAACATTTCTGTTTGTTTCTTGGAATCTTCTTTTATATTGTCCATTTTGCTCTCAAGTTTATCAAATTTAACAGAAAGCTCCTAGATATTACCCATTATAGACTGTAGTTCCTTTTTCACTGAATTGTGTTGTGAGTTCACTTTCGAGTGGCTTATTTTGTCATAGCAGACAGTAAAACTTCTGACAGGAAAAATCAAAGAAAAACTATAAAAAATGATTTTTCTTTCAAATAGCTGTCCAAGTTTGTTTAAAAGACTCAAATGTATAAGAAAATAAGGTTTTGTTAGGTTTGTATAATAAAATCCTGTCAGAAATAAGAAAATGCAGCAGAGTGAAGACTTTCTGCTGTTAGCAGTTTGCCATCTTGGCCATGCCCCCTCTAGTCTGCATACATATTTTTATACCCCAATTTGACTCCAAAGATTTTTTTTCCTCAGGTAGATTGCAAATCTTGGAGCTGTGATGTGGAAGAAAGAGACAATTGGGAACACATTTTTTAGAAGTGTAATGAGTTGTCAGACTTTAAAAACTCCCTGCAGACTGCTCTGTCAGAGATACTGGGTGACCAAATTAGTGTAACTAAGGACATTATTTTTGAGCTATAGTATAGATTCAGAATTGCCTATACATGGTAATGCCTTCCTGAATTTAATAATGGTGGCTGCCAAAAAAGCAATTACTAGAAAATGAAAATCAAAGTCTAAACCAGGTGTACTAGAAGTAATGACTATAGTAACAGAGATAAAACAACTGGAAGTGGGATCTCTAGGAAAGGTGGGAATTTAATGAGGTTTGTAATATGTGACTGCCAATGACTGGATAGATTATAAGTGGTGTATAGCATTTTCAAGTAAAATATGTCAATATGATTTGTTTTTGTTTATATAAATGTATGATTGCTTATGTCATAAGTGATATATCAGTAAGGATGTTTCTTGTTTTAAAAAAAGGAAAAATGACTAATCAAATTCCTCAGAGATCCCTACTACCTCACAGACTTCAAAATCCAACAGATTTCTACTATCTTGAAAAGTCATGTAATGGGGAAAAATGTCAAACACAGAAATTCTTGTAAAGCTAAACAACAAAGTAGTAGACTGTAGAGAAACAGCACGAAACTACAGAAATACACATCCTCAATTAAAACATGTTACTAAGTCTGAATAATAATAATGATGATAATAAAACAGGACAAAACAGGAATCTGGACTGCGACATAACTTAAACACACTTTACAGTAATACAAGCACCAAAAACTCAATTGTAAGAATATTACTGGATTAGAAATAGTAAAAGATATCCAATAAACTAAAAGAAGATTTCCTTAAGAATATCAAAGCATAAGCACAATACATGGATAATAAAGTGGCATAGGAAAAAACATGAATTGAATAATATTAAGCAAAAATGGTTACCATAGCAATAGAAAACAACCACTAACCTAGGAGTCCAGTTACAATCAAGCACGCACAGACACCCAACCACACATGCTCACACACAAACATGCACACATCCTAAATGTGAACACACAAAATATTGTTTTTGAAAACTGAAAGGCACAGAAAAGCATGTCTGAAGTATGGCATTGTAGTTTTGCAACATGACCAGCAGATGGCAGCTACTATACAGTTTGATATGAAAGACTTCTGACAAAGTGATGTATTTGTATTGCTAGAAGAAAACTATATTGTAATAAATTCATTACTTAAACATAAGCTTAGGCTGCTGAATTACCCTGACCAGAGTCCTTTATAGTCCATTTAAATTACCCCCATCCTGAAGTGTCCAGAAAGTGTTGTTTTAGATCCATTTCTTCTTCCCTAAGCTCTAATTCATGATATTAGCATTCCCAGAAATGCACTGCTTCTTCTTCTTCTGTTGCGACCTCCGACCTCGTGATGTCATCAGCTGATGTTCCTGTTGCATTCTGGGTAATGGGATGTTGAAACAGCCCTGGGAGCTTAGGGAACCCTTGTGGAGCTCTAAATAATGCCTCAACAGGCCATAGGGAGCCTCGTGCACTGATACAAATGGGCCAACATATTGCTGAAGAGCTAGAAAGGAAAATAAAAACAAAAAAAAAAGCCAGGACATCCAGATGATGGTAAATATAAGCTGGGAAGATGACAGGGTAAGTTAGAATTAGTTAGCAGTGTTATAAAGCCAGCAGAGATAGGTTTTTATAGGTGTAATCATCTTGGTTATACTATTTGTTAGTCTTAACAGTAGTTCATAGTTTTTAAGCATATACTGTATTATCCTGATTATATTATTTTATTGGCTTTAACAGTATAGCTAGTTAAGCAGGTAGTTCCTTGAAAGCTTGCATAAAAACTTTTTTTGCTTCATCTGCAGAGTGTATTAGGAACTTCTGATCCCCATAGCTGAAGGAGAGGATGGCTGGGTATTTCATCTGGAAGCGTAATTTTTTTTGATTAACAAAGCACAACAAGGAGCTAGAGCTTGTCTTTGAGCCTTAATGGGTTGGGGTAAATCCTGTGCTATTGTAATCCTGTGACCTCTCCATGAAATGTTACTTTTCTTTTTTGCAGCCACGAGGAGTGTGGTAACATGTGCAGTATTTAGTAGCCTTGCATAAATCTGCCTAGGAACAACCTCATCTTGTGATCTTCATAATGCTCTATGAGCTCTTTCAATAATGATTTCTTTAGCTAAGATTTTATTTTCAGTAATGTCTTCAAAAATCTCAGTTAGTATGACTGGTAGTTGTACTTGGTCAAACTTTTCTGGAATGCCATGTATTAGAATGTTGTTTCTCCTACTGCATGCTTCTAAGTCTATTATTTTTTGCTGTAAGTCACTAATAATTTTGTCATTTGTATTTATCTTGGTTTGTAAATCTTGTATTTGCTTTGAATTCTCCTCAGTTTTCTTGTCAATAAGATTAATTCTGGATGTAATTTGGTCTAGATTAGAACCAAATGAATTTAATTTGTCTGAGAATAATTTGAAATCTTCATGCAAGGGCTGTAATGCTGTTTTAAGGTCATCTAGTGAGAGAACAGACTCACCTTTAGATTTAGCAGCTCCTTTGTTTGAATCCTGTGTTGATTTATTCATTCTCTGCCTCTTAGCTGTTACATCCTTTTCAGATGACATTAGAGAAGATAGTTTGGTTTTAGAAGTTATAGCATCCATGGATTCTTGTTGGTTAGCCAGCACTGGGTGAATTAAAGTGTAGGTTTAGGCCACAAGGGAGTGACTTAAAGAATTCTCCTTTAACTTTTCTTGTTTAGAACTCAGAACTCAGTCCTTCAGACAAAATGATGCCACCATGCGGTTGCGGCCTTCAGCCAGTCACTAGAGGTAAGCCCTTTCAGAAAAATGGCAAAATTTTACTTTTTAGACCAAAATGTTGCTATAGGTCTTTTCCATGAAGTGTAATTTAGAAGAAATACTCCTTTTCTGTTCAATTCAGTTCCAGATGCAGGTTTATTTTGAGCGGATAGATTTGGTTGATACAGGAGTAGCAGAAAGTGTGTTCAGTGCTCGGCGGCCATCTTGAACTCCCACTTTAGTTTTCTATTTAGTATTTAGGTGTGTGTTTAAGTGCTCATTGTGAAAGTGTTTGTGATACAAACTCAGACTCTGTGAGTAAAATAAAAAGCCTATGCAATTGTCAAAAGTTAAAGACAGCTAAAGACAATTGCCTGTTTAGAAATCCATTAGTTTGCCTCCCAGCTGTGCTACCTTTACTGAAAATATGTCTTCAAGTTTGAAATTTATCTGTTGTTGCATGGTAACACAAATTAGCATTTTGTCTACTTTCACCATGATTCAATCACGATTCATGAATCATGATGGTTTAATTCTATACTGAAAGTGCATGATATGGATGGCTTGTTCTTTCTCTCAGTGAAGGTGGATCTACAGAGCTAGTGAGCTTGATATGCTGTATGCTTGTTCTTGGTTTAATTAGCCGGCTTGCTAAAACTTGCTTTCTTGCTAAAAAGGCTGGCTAAACTGTGTTTTTTATTGGTTAGTGATGATATGTGAGTTATGTAGTTTATTGTGAACTGCATTTAGTGAAAATCCAATCATCTACTTAGGTTGTCAATTAATGCTCTTATAGGTTCATAGGTTCATAGGTTCATACTAGGCTATCTGCCCTAGGGCATTTATAAGCCTAGCCAGAGTGTGTGTGGCTTTCACCACCCCTTAGGATGAGAATACTATACCCATTAGTTTGCTGTGCCTCTTGTTTCTGTCTTTCCTTCTTTAATCCTATTGTTATGTAATTTTGTGTGTAATGCATATTTAATAAACCCAGCTAGATATCTAGATAGGTAAAAAATGTATTTACATTACTCAGAGCTATTCTGTTTGTTGACGTATATATTTAACCTGTAATTTTTTCTTGTTATAATTACCCCCTTCATTAACCTCCCTTTTGAGCAGTATGCTCAGTTAGAGCTTATCTAAGTTGACTGTCCCTTCTCCAGACAGGAGACCAAAACATAGTATTAGGTTATGATGGTACTTACTGCTATGCCAGTTATAAATAGAACCTGCGTTACTATCTGCTGTAATGGTTATTAATAGCTCTGGTTATAAATTGTCTTGGTTTCAATTGCTTAGTAACTTTTAGTGTCTATATTACTCCAACCTCACTTGCCTATTTGCATGAAAATTTTCGAGGTCAATAATCTAAAAAAAAATGCTGTATGTATTATGTTCTTATGGTGGTATTGTTTTATCTCCTTTAACTCCTAACTCGAATGTCACTTTGCCTTTAACTGTCCATTCTATGTACATATGTTTTTCAATATTCCTTAACATTTTTGGGAGTGGCATGATGGTGTAGTTGTCCAATGTTTGTTGGCGTTTGGACTATTGATGTTAGTTTATATGTCTCCCTGCTCTGTTCTTGTATTATTTTTCATAAGGGAATATATTTAAAAACAGATCACTTGTATCTATCTAAAACTTTTTCAAAAATGACTCAAGGAGTCAGGTAGGTAGGCACGGAGTTTATGGTAAGGAGCATGGATGCCAGAATATGATTTACTACCATATTACACTTTCTGTCATATATAAAAAATGTGTTTATTAATTGCATCGTCCCTGGTAGGGCTTTTTTCTTACTATATTCTAGCATATATCTACGTTTTGAATCTAATTATGATGATTAGTGTGAATTCCTGGAATGTAAATGGGCTTCAAGAAATCAATAAAAAGAAACTAGTTATGCACCTGATTTTTCAGGATAAATCCAACATTGTCTTTTTACAGGAGACCCATATGACAAATGTTCAATGGGATAATATTAAAAAAAGAAATTGGATTAAACTTGTGACATCAGCAGGGAATAGTCTTGCATCAAAAGGCACTGTAATAATAATTAAAAAATTTCCTGGTGAAGTGCTAAATACTAAATTTGACCCGAATGGTAGATGGTGTTTATTTTCCTGCTCATACCCTCAGGTAAAATCCCCTTTATTTTTCTTAAGCCTATATAGCCCTTGTACAAACCAGCACTTATTCTTCTATGAAATATATAATCTACTACTTCAATTTCCTAATCATATTTTCATTATTGGTGGTGACTGGAATGCACTCATGGACCCCTTGAATGATAGTTCAAATAAAAACAGGAAGCAGCCCTCGCAAGTAACTGCATCTATTCGGGATTTGATAAATAGCTTCAACTTAGTTGACCCTTTTTTTAATATTTGACCATGACAGAGAGCTAAATAAGTTCACGTTTTATTCGGCTTCACATAAAGTCTGGTCCAAAATTGATTATTTTTTGGTCTCTGATATCTTTTCAAACAAAATTACAAACTTTGCAATTGAGGCTAGATGTATATCCGACCACTCAAATGTCTCACTTTGTATTAATCCCACTCACCACCTGAATCACAATGGTAGTAGTCCCACCTGGTCACTAAACAGTAACATTCTTAAAAAAGAAGATGTTCTACAGGAAATTAATGATTATCTGAAACAATTTGATGCAGAATCTTGTTTATCCACCATCTCCTTAGATATCCAATGGGCTACGGCCAAAGTGGTCATCAGAGGAATACTCATACAAAAATCATCTTATTATAAAAAAAAAAGAGAAATTGTACATCAATAACCTCAACAATGAGCAAAAGATGACTGATGCACAACTACAAAAGGTTTTTTCTCCCGAACTGGAAAAGAAATTACATGTGATACAAAAAAAAAATGTACTCATTTCACTTACAAAATCAATCCTTGGTAGAATTCAAACTCCTTCACAGATATTTGGAATGGGCCCAAACCCCCTCCAGAACACTAGCTAGACTCATAAACATCAAAGAGGGACCAAAGTATATTAATGAAATAAAATACAAAGGGGAAAACTTATACAGTAATGAAGATATTGTTAACTCTTTTGTAAATATCTTCACTGAAATCTATAATCCCCAAAACCAGACCCCAAATGAAATACACAAATAATTACTAAATCAGCTATCTGTTCCAAAATTCTCCTTCGCACAAAACACCCTTCTAAACAGCCCCATAACACTGAATGAAATAATGCTAGCTATTAAAAACTTAAACCAAATAAGGTGCGAGGTCCTGATGGCTTTACAGGAGAATTTTATAAAACTTTTAGTTGTCACCTTTCTAAAACTCTCCTTGCTATGTCTAATTATATCATCTCGAAAGGGATTACTGATAAGTATATGAACAATTCGAAAACAATATTCATCCCAAAAACAAACTCTGACAAGTCCAACCCTCTCTGCTATTGGCCCATCGCCCTTATTAACGTTGACATCAAAATCTTATCTACCATTTTTGCTAATAGAATTCAGAAAGTTATAGCTACAGTCATTTCTCCTGAACAGTTGGGATTTATGAAACAGAGGCAGCTGTGTGACAATACTCTTACCTTAAACACATTAATGTTGTTTCTAAAAAGTGATAACCACCCACGTTATGCACTCATCCTTGATGCTACCAAAGCCTTTGATAACGTTGATCTAAACTTCCTTTACCTAACCATGAAATTTTTTAACTTTCATGATCTGATTATCAACACTATTAAGATGCTTTATAACAATGCCTCTACTTCCCTGTATATAAATAAAACTTTATCGAGCCCTATTAAAATTACCAATGGCACTAGGCATGGTTGCCCACTCTCACCTTATCTTTTTAATTTATATCTGGAACCTTTCCTTCTCTGGGTTAAACAAAAGACTTATCACCATATCCCAAAAGTCTTCAACATTGATATAATTTATTCTGCATTTTGCAGATGACCTAAACATCTATTTTGAGCTTCCCAACACCGATCTTCATAAAATTCGAAATCCTATTAATCTTTTTGCTGAGGCTGCTAATTACAAATTAAACCCTGCTAAATCATCTATTTTTTCATTAAACCCTGCAAACCATTTAGAATATTACTTCCTCCTGTCTGACATTCCTCTCAAATATACAATTAAATACCTAGGAATAAATTTCACACACCCTCACCAAGAACTAATAAAAGCAAACCTATATACAGTCTGGGATCAGATAAATAATCTATCTAGATGGAAAAACATCAATCTTTCTTTGCTATCAAAATCTGCTATCATTAAAATGAATATTTTGCCTAGAATCCTTTTTCATCTTAACTCCATCTTCTTAAACGTTCCAAAAATTTTTTTCAGAAAAATGGAAACCTCAATCTCAATGTTTTTATGGTTCCCTAAATCAACTAGAATATCATACAGGAATCTAATTACCCCAAAGAACAAAGGCGGTTTAAGTCTCCCGGATTTTAATTTATATTACGACATCATTAATGCTAGCCGTCTAATTCAAATAGCCTGCTATGACCCCTCTGCTGAAACTTGGTACCCAACCTGGATCAAAATCTGGTGCAACTATATATATTCGTTAAAACTCAATCCATATGCTGTCCCTATTCTTGCACCTTATGGTGACTACAAGTTCAAGATCTTGCCTACACTAAAGAACAAAATTTGCATCTTTCAAACTCTGACCTCTTTAAATTTATACAATACTATTACCATTCTCCAACCTATTCACCTAAACCCTAACTTACAAATCAATAATAAAATGATCGATCTAACAAACTTCCCTATTGTTAAGAAAGCCATAGTTTGGCACTTCTATAACTCTAAAAATGTTGCCGAGGTCAAAGCTTTATTTGGTGCTCCTAACAAATATGATCCTATCTTAAGGCAAATTAGCTCACTTATAAAACAAAAATTCTCTAACTATAGAGTGAAGGAGCAAGACATTACAGTATCACAATCTATCATTAAATCATATTCCCCACGGAACAAAATGATTTTGAATACCTATAAACTTGTGTCAAACATTAAGTATAATCATTCACTTCTATATTCCAAATATTGGGACGGTATACAAGGAGAAATTTCTATGGAGGCTAAGTGCGAAGCAATCAATAATACCCTGAATTTAACCCCCTTCAAAAACCTAATTTACACTCAGCTTACGATAAACAACAATTCCTACTATACCCCAGCAGTCTTACTGAAATTCGGATACAATAAAAACCTAACCTGTCCGTTCTGTTCCCTCCCATACGTAGATATACTTCACATCTTTTGGAGCTGTAAGAATATTTACAAACTTTGGTGTTCTCTCAGAACTCAGTTGGAAAAAATGGGATACGAATAAAACACATTCTCTTGGCAAACTATGATTTTAAATATTATTCCTAAATCTCTTAAGGGTATCCATCACCACATCTGTGTTACAGCCTGTGCCCTTCTCAAATATTTTATAGCCAAGAACTGGGTCAATACCTCAACAATAGCTTGGGAAAACTACATAAATGGCAATCAAATATATATCTGCACATAAGTTATGCAATAATAACAAAAAGAAAAAAAGAATATTTTCAGAATTACTGGTGTAGACTTTTTGACCTAATCCAAACTAAATAATCTTCCAAAATGTGGGTCTCTAACACTACATTCCAGGAAAACCTCCATCAGTATCATTTATGGCCCTATAACCATTAGACATTGTTACCATCACACGGTAACTTTTGATTTTACAAAATATTTTGTTATATCATTTTGTTATCCTCTGGCATCCATGGTGTAAATATGTTGTAAATATGGTATAAATAGAAGTACATGGTGTAAATAGCTGTTTTTTTATGGTTATACCCTCCTTACCACTTTTCTTTCTTCTTAAGACAGTCATATATTCTTCCTTCCAAGCCACTTTCCATTTGCATCCCTAGACTTTGACTGTAATAAGTTATTGGGGGCCTTTCCTGCTTATATTGGTCTCTAAGATGTAAGCTTCCCTGTAAGATAACTGCTGTGTTCTAAATGCATAGTTTTTGCAGTAACTGTTACATATATACCTATACTTTACTGCTTCCCACAATGACTTACAGTTTTTCATTTGTATGTTTGAAAAGTTTGAAAAATTCAATAAAAATATATTTGAAAAAAAAAAATGCACACATCCATATGTGCACTAGAAGGAATATGCCAGGCATTGTTTGCAATATTTAGTCTAAGAGATAAATCTGAGAAAACAGTACAAAAAATAAAATATTGCCCAAATACAAATCCATATTAAAAAAGAAATAAAACCCATATAAAATACCATAGAAATCCAATTAAATAAAGGCAACAAGTACACTAGCAGCTAAACCAACGGAGTTAAAATAATGGGGTTAGGGAGCGTTACTGCTTATATATTGTTTCACTTCATAGAAGTTGCCACCAAAATGATTAACTTTGTGAATACATTTAAGGTTCAAGAAATATATCAGCTAACTCCACTTAAAAATGATAGGGGGAACATTTTGCTACCAAAATGATCACTGTTATAAAGATTTTTTAGGCTGTGTAACCTGGAAAACAGTATAAATGTTTTGTTAAACTTTGTCTCCTCATCTGGACTTATTCACCTGTCAAAACTCATTTCAGGTATTGTGCAGCATTAGCACCTGTTTATAAAAAGGAACACAACAGTTTGACAGAAATGCCCCTTAAATAACTACTCTAAAATTTCAAATGAAAAATTCACAGTTAGAGGGTTATAACCCTGCGTAGCATTCAATTAGTTAAAGTAGGCAGCTGAGTTATTTTGCATTACAATGCACTATAAAACATATACTTACCATGCTTAGCAACTAAATATACATTTCAAACAGCAAAAAAAAAAAAAAATGTTGTTAGGGGGCTCAGTGATGGCTCCCACTTTGTAATCATCAGTGAACTTGGTCAGCCACAGGCCGTCCAACTTTGCCTGGACTTGGCCCAGCACAGAACCCTGTGGTATGCCACTGGTGATTTTTTTTTTTTTGCTAAATGTGAAATCATCCACTTTGACAGTATGTGTCCTGTCGGTGAGCCAATTGACTACCCATCTGGTAATTTAGGGGTTAATTCCCAAATGGGAGATTTTCTTTATAATACCTGAGTGAGAGATTGTGTCAAATGCCTTGGCTAGGTCAAGACAGAGAGTATGCACTGTCTTTCCCTTGTCCAGGGCCTTGGTAACTTTCATGAAGAAGTCAACCATGTTTAATAGGCATGTAACTGGCTTTAAAAATCTGACCTGGTTTGCATCTCCTTAACAATTCCTGCATTCGGTCCTGATTGACATGAGGTTGTCCAAGAGTTTTCGGTACTTGCAACTAAATTTATGCATTTTCTGCATTTCTTGCCTTCTCATCCAATCCTTCACCTTATTATATCCTTTCTTTTCTTTTTTTGGCACATTCAGTTGCTGAATGATTTTTTATCTACTTCTGGTTTGATTTCCATTCCCGCTTGACACCAATATGCTTCTGCTAAACTAAGCAGGGAAGTCATCTTAAACTTATTCTTCTCATGCTTAAAACTTTATGTTTGGATCTTGTGAGGTCAGCAGATATGTATGCAGCCCTATGATTGCGGATCCATACATAGGTTCATAGGTTGGTACTAGGCTATCAGCCCTAGGGCCTATACAAGCCTAGCCACAACAATTCCCTGGCTATTTCTTCCCATGGTATTTACTTCCCTGGACTCCTGTCTAGCAGGGCAACTGACATGATCCCTGGAGTGAATTTCCTATCTCCCATTCAATCATCAAGGTTCCTTTTGAAGAGGGCCAAGGAGGTGCTGTGCTTGACATGGGCAGTCTATTCCAGAGTATGGGGAGTCTTTGGGTCAGGAACTTATCCCTCCAGCATGTTTTGTTCATTGTGATGACAAGGTTTAGATCCCTGGAGCGTGTGGCTCTGATGGATTGGGATTTATTTAAGTGGAGCATGTCCAACAGCTCAGGGTTTGACATGGCCTTGTATGTTAAGCAGAGATCGCCTCTGAGTAGACAATATGCCACAGAGTATAGCTGGAGTTTTTTTAGACGGTCAGCATATGGCATCTCCTTTAGGCCTGTGATTCTTTTAGTGAGGTATATCTGTGGCCTTTCCAGCTGTTGCAAATGTCTTGTGAGGTACATACCAAATGGGGCATTATACTCTATAATGGGTCTAATAAGGGATGAGTACAGTGGGACAGTGATCTCCTTTTTTCTGGATGAAAAGCCCTTAGTGATGAGGTGTGCCACACAGAAGGATTTCCTGACTGTTGTGGCGATGTGGTTATCGAAGGTGAGACCACTGTCCACCTGTGTCCCTAAGTCTGTCATCACACTTTCAGTATTTAGTGTACTGCCACCTATGTAGTAATTCATGGGTACATGGTTTTTCCCAAAGGGGATAACTACACATTTCTTGGCATTAAGCTTGAGCCCATGGATCGGGCACAAAGCATCTGTTTCTGTAAGGCTCTTTTGTAGAATATCCACATCATTTGGGGATTCAATAATGGCTCCCAGTTTGCAGTCATCTGCAAACTTTGTTAGCCAGAGTCCCTTAGTGTTGGCCTGTACTTCAGAGAAGTAGATGCCAAACAAGAGCGGTCCCAGGACTGAACCCTGAGATACTCCACTTGTCACTTGTCTGGAGCTGGATTTGGAGTTGGCTACTTTTACAGTCTTGGTACTGTCAGTAAGCCAGTTGGCAACCAATCGAGTGATGTAGGGAATTATGCCCAGCTTAGTAAGTTTATCTATGATTCCAGAGTGGGGGATGGTGTCGAAGGCCTTGGTGAGGTCCAGCTAGAACTGTGTGGACCGCCTTACCCTCGTCCACAGCTCTGGAGACTGACTTCAGGTGCAGGAGACAAGATTGGCCCTTCATGATCCCAAACTGGGTGGGGTCCAGTGTTTTAAGGTTGCCAATGTTTTTGTTTATAAGTTCCATGATAATGCATTCCATGCACTTGCAGATCAGGCTCGTCAGACTGATGGGACGGTAGTTCCCAGGATCCAAGGTGGATCCCCCCTTGTGGAGTGGGGTAACTGTAGCTGTGTGCCCCTCAGTGGCACGAAGCCTGAGGTGAGGCTATGATTAAACATGACACTTAGGAGAGGTGCCAGTTCATTTTGTAGTTCATGTAGTACACAGCTCAGGATGTCATCTGGTCCCATGGATGCTGTATTCTTAGCTTTGGAGAGTGCAGTTTCTACCTTTGTGGCTATGATTATCAGAATTTGGCAATCTTTTGGTATTGAGATGGGCCCTTTAAGGGGTGAGAGGGGGGATGAAGTTGGCACTAAATTGATCTGCCAGGATATTGGCAATATCCTTGGGATCAGTATATTTAATGCCATTCTGTTGTAGCTCAGAGCAGATCTGAGCATTGCCATTTAGATTCTTGACATAACTATAGAATGCTTTGTAATTGTCTTTGGAATCTTTGGCAATTTTATTTTCGTAACTAGCTGTTGAGGATTTTATGAGGGATCTCAGCTTCTTACTGAGGCTGGTAAGGGAGTTTTTTGCAAGCTGGGATTTTCCTCTTTTCTGCAACAGTTTCTTCCTTTTGTTGTATAGTTTGTTTATGACAGGGGGACCAGCAGATTGGCTTCCTTTTTTTGGAGGAGAGCATCTTGGTTCTATTTGGGATGGCACGATTCATGCATGAGTGGATGTGCTCATACAGTGCCTTAGTGTAGGATTCTGCAGTCAAACTTTCAGATCCCGTCTGCATGGGTGCCCTGAAGTTTGTCACTTCTGACTTGAGTAGCATGAAGTTAGCTTTGGAGAAGTTTTTTATGGAGGTTTCCTTACTGGGGGTGGGTGGGATGTGGATGTCAAGGGTGATTAGCTTATGGTCAGACCTGACCAATGAGGGGGTGACCACTTGTGTGGAGAATCTATCTCCCATGTTGGTAATGACCAGGTCTAGGATATTGGAGCCCCTGGTGGGACAATGGATTAGTTGATCTAGGGCATTGAAATTTATGAATTCCAAGAACCATTGGGAAAAGGTGTTGGTACCTGAGTAGTTTTCCCATTTAATGGCAGGGTAGTTGAAATCACCCAGTATTAGGGTGTTTGGCTGTATCTTAATATTTTCCAGTATGTTTAGAAAGGTGTAGTGAGAATCTTGGGGCATGGTGGGGGATCTGTAGCAAGCTACAATTTGGATGTGATTAATTTGTGGAGGCCCATACCTCCTTCAGAACAGAAAACATATAATCTTGGTATACATACTGAAATCATTTGATTAGCATGAAGCATTTTTCTTGTTTTCCTGTCCAACTGATCCAATATCTTTTAGGGCCAGTCAGTCACTTCAAAACTGTAAGTTAGGACAGGGAGAGCAGATTGGTTTATAGACATTTTTTGTTCCTAGATGTCAGAGCTGTTTTCAATATTAATTTTAATCTTCTAAAACATTCCTTACTAAGTTTTATTCACATTTGTTCATGTTTTATTGTTGATCCTTCAATTCCCAAATATTTCTATACTCCCTCTTGCTCAAGTTATTTTATATAAAATTCCTGTCCCAGACTGATATTTTCTTGATGCAGCTTTCCTGTTTTAAAGGTTGCTTTTGCATACTTATCAAGACCAAATTACATTCTTATATCATCTGAGAAAGCTTTGATCACTTGTAGTTGTGCTTTCAGTTCCCCATATCATTCACAAAAAGAAGATGAGAAGCCTTTACACTTTGTTGTTTTCTGGGAGCCAAATTGTAGCCATGACCTAATTTGTTAAGTAGACAGCTGAGTGGCTTAAGGGCAAGACAAAAGACCAGCGGTGACAAAGAGTCACCGTGGAATATCCCCTTTGAATTTTTATCCCTGGAATAATAATTTGTCCTTTTATCATGGCTTAACTGCAAAATGGTTTGACACTATTTCATGGTCACTGTAATGTAATCAGTCAATGTAGGGTATATGTTATATATTTATAAGCACTCTTTTGTCCATGAACGTGAGACGCTGTCAAATGTTTTCTTTTTCAGTCTGTCCATGCCATACTTTCTTGCCCTTTTTACATTTCTCCATTATGACTTTATTTAACAACAAATGATCCTTTGTTCCACATGACTTTTTTGTTACCCTTTTGTTCTATTGCCATGATTGAATGTTCTCCTAAATGACTATAAACTATATCAACATCAATTCTAGTGTATAGATTATACATCGTTAGAAGACAAGTCATTGGTCTATAGGTTTTAGGATAGGTTGTTAAGGAGGAGCATTATTTTTCCTGTTGTTAACCAGGCTGGCATCTGTTCAGGGTGTACATATAAATAGTTCTTACTCATGGGTAAATCTTCATGTAAAAGATGTTAATACTTTTAGCCAGAAGTTAGATACTGTATGTGGGCCAGGAGTTTTGTGGTTAGAAGCTTTTGTAAATTTTGTCACAGTTTCTCTGGCTGTTACTTAATCCCATTCATATCCTGTACATTTGAACTTCTTATTTCTTTCTTTTACTTCTTCTGTCCAATCAGCATCTTTGTTATGTTTCATAGGATCCTCCGATATATTTTTCCAAAATATGCCTATTTCTTCTTTTTTCAGTGGTGTTTTAATTCCTTTTGCCATGTTTCCTTATAAAACATTTTTGGATCATCAATAAATTGCTTATTTTGTATTTTTCCTTCATATTTATCTGCATATCTTCTAAGTTTTTCCTTCCTGTGCTGATATCTTTAGTTTATTATTTGCAACAGTGTACAATATATCCTGATCTGTTCTGATACTGTGAAATACTTTTAGCATGTGTATCTTTCTGTGTATTGTTGTTGATCTGTTCCCTCTTCTCTGCTCTTCTAACTGTGACACTTCTTGTCTTAATTGCTTTATAGTTTTCTCTATTTGATACTTCCATGATGGCATTTGATTTCTCCCATCCTTTATCTTACTGCGCTCTGTTTTTGTGGTAAGACTTTATATTATTAATTTAGCTGCACAGTAATATATAGGTTCATAGGTTCATACTAGGCTATCTGCCCTGGGGCATTTATAAGCCTAGCCCGAGTGTGTTTGGCTTTCGCCACCCTTAGATTTGAGTTTGCTGTGCCCATTTTTAAGGTTGAATGAAATATGTAAGGAGAAAATACCACTCTGGACACAGAAATAAATATAAAGTTAGCGCTTTTGTTTATAAAATATATAAATTTCTTCAGACAAAAGTATACAGGAAATAAACCATTTAAATAAGCATTCAAAAAGTGACATCATTTCCCATTCAAAGAAAAAAGTCACAATAAAAGTCCCATTAAACATCAAAATAAAAGACATGCCTGAAAATAAGATATCCAACTACACAATGGACCCATTGAACAAAACTTTAAATAAAATCCTAAACACTACAAATATATGCATAAAATATATATAGAAGTTAGAATATTTAAATAATTGACTACAAAAATACAATAATAAATGTTATCTACATAAAGACTTCAGTTTCAAAACACTCATGATAGAAATAGTGTCGTTCAATCCAGGTGAAACTGAAGCGTTCAACTTAAGTTGCCATAAAAGTTCTTTCTCCTCTAGTTGCAAGGAAGTCGGACCTCCCCTAATGTTTTCAACAACCCTATCAATGATTAAAAAACAAAATTCATGTATGGGAAAAGCCAAAATATGTCTAGCCAGGGCATTTGTGATATTTGCTTTAGAAATGGCGTAAAAATGTTCATAAATTCGATTTTTAAAAAAACTATCAGTTTTGCCAACATAGAAAGACGGGCAATTCTGACATAATGCCAAGTAGACCACCCCTCTTGTGTTGCAGTTATATTTATCTGTTAAGTAATATTTTTTCTTATTGATCATAAACATGTTGGTAACACATATAAACTTACACCAACGGCATGATCCACATTTAAACATCCCACAATGTGGGCGGTGACATTTATAATTTACTGTTTCAAGGATAGTTTTTAAGTTCCTACCTTTTTTAAAAATTACAACAGGCCTTTCACCCACATAATTTCTTGTTGTACTATCCTCGACTAAAAAGTACCAGTTCTTGAAATGATATCCCTCAAGAAGGGAGCATCCTTAGAAAAAGTGGTAATAAAACCCACATTTCCAAAGTTATTGTTATTTTCATGCTCAAATTGCTGTGTTAAAGGAATCAGTGTGTTAGGTGGATCCATAATATCATTAACACACTCAAGATTATCATTTCCAGATGAAATAACATAACTTAGAATTGGTTTAAAGTAACCATATGTCCTTTTAGATGTAACCTCAAAAATGAGTTCATCCAATAAGTTAATAGGGTAACCTCTTTTCATAAACATATCCCTTAATAAACTACACTCATCCAAAAAATCTTCATCTAAAGTTACCATCCTAGCTGCCCTAACTAGTTGTCCCTTAACAACTCCCTTCTTCTGATGGAAAGGGTGGCAGCTAGAAAAATGGAGGAATGCATTTGAGTAAGTGGGTTTTCGAAAAATCCTAGATGTAAATGTGTGTAAAACAAAATTTTTGACTAATCTTACATCTAAAAATGAAGTCTCTTTTTCTTGAAAGTCCCAAGTGAAATCCAAGAAATCAGTAAAATCAGTAACTTTTTCAATAAATGATGCTGCGGAATGTCTATCACCCTTCCAAAGAATAAAAATATCATCCAAATAACAGGTATATAAAGCAGCCTTACTCTGGAAAACAGGGTCTTTAAATAAAAAATGTGTTTCCCAAAATGCCATTACTGTATTGGCAAAGGTTGCACCACAGGGAGATCCCATGGCTACACCTGTTTGTTGCAAATAGAATTTAGATTCAAAAAGGAAATAATTGTTAGCTAAAACAAGTTCCAGTAGGTATATGACCAAATCAATAACATGCCCCTCCATTTTCTGGTCCAACATAAAATCCCTAACCCATTCACATCCAAGGTCTTGTGGTATACAAGTGTACAAGTGTACAAGTCACAAACATCGATGGTAAAAAAATTTAAATCTTCATCAAAAGGAAAACTATTTAAAGAATCCAAAAAAGCCCAGGAATCCTTGCAAATTTGTTTTTGATTTTTTAGTAAATCTTTTAGTTTACAGTCAATGAATCTGGCACACCCATAAGTGATAGATTGCCTACCATCGATAATCGGATGAAAAGGGGGTTTATTTAAATTCTTATGGACTTTTGGCAACCCAAATAATGTAGGAATAACTGGGTGTATAATGTTAAGAAAATTAAATAAATCAATGTCAATGCGGCCTTCAATGAATAAGTCATAAATGAAACCTTTAAGTTTACGATAGGCTCCATTAATTTCATTAAGAGAAACACATACATAAGCTGCACTGTCCAAAACAAGCAACATATTAGTTGTATAATCAGCCTTATCCATAAAGGCCAAACCACCCCCTTTATCTGGTTTACATATTCGTATGTTAGCAAACTTTAGGCTATTCAAAGCATCTTTTTCCTCGAAAGTAAGACTGTCATCCAAAGAATTAACTGGATAATGTACATTTAATAAACTTCTAAAGTCATTCTCACAATTTTTTTCAAAAAGTGAAATAGAAGGATGTAAGGGTGGGTTAAAAATGCTAGCCACTTTGAAATCTTTAAGACTAGGAGTATTAGCAAACATCACATTCAAATTTAATTTTCTAGTAAAAGTCTTTAGGTCAATCAAGGACCTAGCAATATTGCTCCTAAATGCAGGAACGAATGAAAGACCTTTTGCCAAAATGTCCACAAGCAATGGGTCAGGTTCAAAAGAGGAATAATTAAAAATGTTAAAGTCCTTGGTAGCATTAGTTATAACAGTCACAGAATCTACAACATTGAGTCCCAACTGAAATTTCACCACGAGGACCCAAAGAGGTTATCTCTTCCTCCTGTTCTGAAACTTCCTTTTCTTCTGATTCTGAAAACGAGGGGCACGTTGCTGCCCTGCATTGTTTGAATTCCTCTGTTTCTGAAAACCCTGCTGTTGGTGAAAGTTAGAACTAGAATCACTATTGGCATTCCTATTAGCTAGCCTTTCACTCCTTCTAACCAGAGAGCCGACATTTCTATTCATACTGTCAACATTATTGTGGTCAATACAATTATTATCAAGTTCAAAATTTTGTTTTACACACATTTACATCTAGGATTTTTCGAAAACCCACTTACTCAAATGCATTCCTCCATTTTTCTAGCTGCCACCCCTTCCATCAGAAGAAGGGAGTTGTTAAGGGACAACTAGTTAGGGCAGCTAGGATGGTAACTTTAGATGAAGATTTTTTGGATGAGTGTAGTTTATTAAGGGACATGTTTATGAAAAGAGGTTACCCTATTAACTTATTGGATGAACTCATTTTTGAGGTTACATCTAAAAGGACATATGGTTACTTTAAACCAATTCTAAGTTATGTTATTTCATCTGGAAATGATAATCTTGAGTGTGTTAATGATATTATGGATCCACCTAACACACTGATTCCTTTAACACAGCAATTTGAGCATGAAAATAAAAATAACTTTGGAAATGTGGGTTTTATTACCACTTTTTCTAAGGATGCTCCCTTCTTGAGGGATATCATTTTCAAGAACTGGTACTTTTTAGTCGAGGATAGTACAACAAGAAATTATGTGGGTGAAAGGCCTGTTGTAATTTTTAAAAAAGGTAGGAACTTAAAAACTATCCTTGAAACAGTAAATTATAAATGTCACCGCCCACATTGTGGGATGTTTAAATGTGGATCATGCCGTTGGTGTAAGTTTATATGTGTTACCAACATGTTTAAGATCAATAAGAAAAAATATTACTTAACGGATAAATATAACTGCAACACAAGAGGGGTGGTCTACTTAGCATTATGTCAGAATTGCCCGTCTTTCTATGTTGGCAAAACTAATAGGGTTTTTAAAAATCAAATTTATGAACATTTTTACGCCATTTCTAAAGCAAATATCACAAATGCCCTGGCTAGACATATTTTGGCTTTTCCCACACATGAATTTTGTTTTTTAATCATTGATAGGGTTGTTGAAAACATTAGGGGAGGTCCAACTTCCTTGCAACTAGAGGAGAAAGAACTTTTATGGCAACTTAAGTTGAATGCTTCAGTTTCACCTGGATTGAACGACACTATTTCTATCATGAGTGTTTTGAAACTGAAGTCTTTATGTAGATAACATTTATTATTGTATTTTTGTAGTCAATTATTTAAATATTCTAACTTCTATATATATTTTATGCATATATTTGTAGTGTTTAGGATTTTATTTAAAGTTTTGTTCAATGGGTCCATTGTGTAGTTGGATATCTTATTTTGAGGCATGTCTTTTATTTTGATGTTTAATGGAACTTTTATTGTGACTTTTTTCTTTGAATGGGAAATGATGTCACTTCTTGAATGCTTATTTAAATGGTTTATTTCCTGTATACTTTTGTCTGAAGAAGTTTATATATTTTATAAACGAAAGCGCTAACTTTATATATATTTCTGTGTCCAGAGTGGTATTTTCTCCTTACATATTTCATTCAGTTTTTGTTTTGCATCCATTTTTAACGTTAGTTTACTGTGCCTCTGTCTAGTAGTGACACAGAAATAATCCCCGGGGTAAACCTACGATCTCCCATCCACTCATCAGGATTCCTCTTGAAGAGAGTCAGTGAGATGCTCTGCCTAACATGGACCAGGATTCTATTCCAAAGTGAAGGGAGCCTTTGGGTTATGAATCTGTCCCTCCAGCAAGTTCTATTTATTTCTGTGCTGAGGTTCAAGTCCCTCGAGCGCATGGTTCTAAGGGATTTAGATTTTCTGAGGTGGAGCATGTCCAATTATTCTGGGTTAGACATAGTGTCAGGCATACATCGCCTCGAAGTAGGCGGTATGCGACTGAGTAAAGCTGGAGTTTCTTTAACCTGGCAGCATATGGCATCTGTTTGAGTCCATTGATCCTCTTTGTGAGGTACTTTTGGGGTCTTTCTAGCTGCTGCAGGTGTCGGGTAAGGTACATCCCAAAAGGGGCATTGTATTCTATAATGGGCCTGATGAGGGATGAATAAAGGGGCACTATTACCTCCCTTGATCTAGATGTGAATCCTTTTGTGATAAGGTGGGCTATGTAGAAGGTCTTTATAACCACTTTGGCAATGCGGTTGTCAAAGGAGAGATTGCTATCAACTTGGGTCCCCAGATCCCTAATTACTTCTTCTGTATTTAATGGGTTACCACCTATGTGGTAATTGGTGGGCACTTTGTTTTTGCCAAAGGGTATGGCTATACACTTCTTGGCATTTAGCTTTAGACCATGGCTCTGGCACCAGTTATCCATCTCTGTGAGACCTTTTTGAAGGATGTTCGTGTCAGTTGGAGAGTCAATTATGGCGTCCAGTTTGCAGTCATCTGCGAGCTTTGTCAGCCATAGTCCTCCCGTGCTGGCCTGTACCTCGGAAAAGTATATGCCAAACAAGAGAGGTCCCAGGACCGAGCCTTGTAGAACACCACTTGTAACTGGTTTCGAGTCTGACATGACTCCGGCAATTCTGACACTGTGTGTTCTGTCTTTGAGCCAGTTAGCAACCCATCTTGTGACATAGGGGTTTATGTTTAAGCTAGATAGCTTATCTATGATGCCCGAGTGGGGTATTGTGTCAAATGCCTTTGCGAGGTCCAGATAGGCTGTGTGGACTACCTTCCCTTCATCTATGGTCTTGGTGACTGTTTCGAAGAAGTTGACCAGGTTCAAGAGGCAGGATCTGCCCTTGACAAAGCCGAACTGAGTAGGATCCAGTGTCTGTAGGTCCCCAATGTCTTTGAGTTCCATGATGATCCTCTCCATGGCCTTACAGATAAGGCTAGTCAGGCTTATGGGGCGATAGTTACCAGGGTCTGTTGAGGCACCACCTTTGTGGAGAGGGACCACTGTTGCTCTACGCCATTCTTTGGGTACATATCCCATAGTGAGGCTGAGATTGTACAGCAGTTTTACGTGAGGGTTTAGTTCTTCTTGGAGTTCATGTAGGATGCAACCCGGGACACAGTCTGGTCCCATTGAAGCAGTGTTTTTTGCCTTGGAGAGGGCGGCCTTCACCTGAGCATCTGAGATGTTAGGGAGGCTGCACTCTACTGGGATAGATATTTGCTCTTTAGGGGGGGAAGGGGGGGAGAAGTTTGCACTGAACCTGTCTGCCAGGATGTTGGCAATGTCTGTGAGTTCAGTGTATTTTTTGTCATTTATAATCAACTCTGTGCATATCTGGGAGTTGCATCCCAGGTTCCTAACATAGCTAAAGAAAGCCTTGTGATTGCCTTTAGTGTCCTGTGCAATTTTTCTCTTGAAGCTGGCCTTGGAGGATTTTATGAGGGATCATAATTTTTTGCTAGTACTGATCAGAGATGCCTTCCCTTTTAGGGATTTTGCTCTATCATGTAGTAGCTTCCTCCTTCTGTAGTACAACTTATTTATGGCTGGGGTCCACCAGACTGGATGCCTGCCTTTGGACGCTTGGGTTTTGGTTTTGTTTGGGATAGCATGATCCATGCATTCCTGGAGGTGTCCATAGAATGCATTTATATAGGATTCTGTGGTTTGGGCCGCAGTTTCCACTGGCCCTAGGGCCTTGAAGGATTCCACCTCGGATTTGAGAAGTGTGAAGTTCACTTTTGAGAAGTTTTTCACTGTGGTTTTCTGGGCTGGGGGTGGGGTCAGGTTGTGGATATCCAGTGAAATTAATTTATGGTCTGATCTTACCAATGAGGGGAATACTTCTGGTGTGGAGCATAGGGTCCCAATGTTGGTGATGATCAGGTCAAGTATGTTTTCCCCCTCTTGTGGGAGTTTTGACTAGTTGTTCCATAGCATTTGAGTTTATAAATTCCAGGAACCTTTGGGCTAGGGTGCTGGGGCTTGAGTAATGCTCCCAGTCAATGTTTGGGTAGTTGAAGTCACCCAGTATAATGGTGTTTGGAGAGATCTTCATGTTCTCCAATGTTTTCAGGAAAGTCGAGTGGGATTCCTGATTTTGAGATGGTGGTCTGTAGCATGCTATAAACTGAAAGGCAGTTTTGCCCACTATTAGTTGCACATGGATGGTTTCTGATGCTTCGTGCAATGCCACTAACCTGGAGGTGTGGGTATCCTTGATAAATATGGATACTCCCCCTCCTTTTGTGGTTCGGTCCGAGTTTTGGGGCCGAAAAGCATGGTATGAGGTATAACCTGGTAGTGCTGGGGTGCTCTCTGGAGCCTTGAACCAGGTTTCTGTCACTGCACAGATATCGATGTTCTCCATACTGAGGAGAGATTTGAGTGCATGCATTTTGAGGTTTAGACTTCTGGCGTTTAGCAGCATTACCCTTAGTTTCTTGTTCTTTGTGTTTTCTAAGGAGGTGGGTTTGTCTTGTGAGCCTTGCCTAAAAAAGGCACTATGGGGGTGGCAAGAGCCTTTTCCAGTATCCGAAAGCCCAAGGGTGACAGGTGCAAGCCGTCCCTTGTGAAGCAACGTGGCTTGTCAAGCATGTCATCCCAGGCTGACAGTTACTGGATCCCCTTTGAATGACACCAACATTTTAGCCAATTGTTAAAATCGATCATTTTGTCTTTATGCTGCGGCATCATTCTAGGTGAGGGTAAGATGCTGCTCAAGGTCAGGGTCATACCGGCCTGGGCTACATGATCGGAGAGTTCCTTTATGTCTATTTTCATGTAGTCGAGGGAGGTACGTCTCAGGTCATTCACACCAGCATGTACTATGACTGGGTCATATTTGTACTTGCTTTGGAGTGACCTGAGTGCTTGCGTTATGCGGTGGATCCTAGCGCCTGACAGGCAGCTCACTGTGATCTTCTCCTTGTTCAGTCTGGTGAGCAGGACATCAGTGTGTCTGACTGTAGAATCACCTATTACCACTGTGTCAGGTGTGTTGTTCTGCCTTAAGGGCTGTGACTGTTTGGCACACTGACTTTGTGAGCTATGTGTTGCATGTGCTTTGTTGTGGGGTAGCGTTTGTTTGGATGTCTGCTTTGGAGGTCTCTGCTGTTTAGGTAGATTTTTAATTAGAGCCTCCGAGTATGTTTTTGTGTGTTTGCGTGTTTGGATTGCTGTTGTGGTAGGACTATGTGAGACTGGATTAGTGTTGTGTGATGTTACCTTCTCCTCCTGACTGGTAGCACCAGTTTTGAGGTGAGAGAGCTCGGCCTCCAGTTTGGCTATATGGTTGCATCTCTCACATATGTTTGAACCTGTTTGGAGGAGGAGAGGGTTGTCCATGTACATGAGACAGTTGTAACATTGCCTCAAGATTCCCAGATTCACCGGTTGGACTGGAGAAGAAACCATTAACTGACCTTTGGACATGCTAGAGTAGTATAGAGGACTCTTTTACCACTTAATTAAAGAGGACCAATAGGGGACAGGGTAATTGTAGAGAGTATATGAGGATGTAGTGCTTTTAGTATATTAGTGCTAGATTGTAAGATTGCTTATTTGGGCAAGTGCAGGGCCTTAGATTGAGAATAGGGTGTTTAATTTGAGAAATAGAGCAGTTCTAAGGGAAAAAGTGAAGATCAGACTTTGTGGAGTCGGGAATAGTTTAAACCCGATTAAGCGGCGCTGCCCAATGCTGCGCTATGTGCACAATCGCACAAAGCCGCGCACAAGCAGATTTTTATGCAGGGAACTTCAAAGAGCTAGAGATGGCCCCAAATGGCCAATTACTATAAGATTCTTGTGCTGAGGTCACTCCTTCAGGGAGAAATAGGCTGCTCAAGGCTCCCCACTCCCACTGGTGAGCAAAGAAACTTCCTTCTATCCAAGTAAGGAAATGGGCAACACATGAACTATCCAAGAGTCCAGAATACAGCAAAGCCTGTATAAGGGACTATCCTAGTTAAGGAAATGTGGGAAGCAAGGATATATATATATTTTTTTCAAGAAAACAGCAGGAAAATTACAGTATATTCAATGCACAGGCTAGCGCACTTGAGTGGGCAGCCTCAACAGTTAATTACAATAAACAAACTTTTAAATTAAGTGCAGGTAATGAAAAAATGCAAAAACAAGCTTATAACAGTTAAATCAGCAGTGTAAACTCGCTTTTCGGTGAGAAAGGAAGGTCGCACAGGTAGAAACAGAAAAAATATACTTATATTTTGAAAGCAGTCACTCTTTTCATTTCTCTGCTGCTAGCACCACTCTGCAGGACCACGAGGAGCTGTTGCTGAGTATTATAAGTGAAAAAAACGCTCAGAAGCGGATTTTTATGCAGGGAACTTCAAAGAGCTAGAGATGGCCCAAAATGGCCAATTACTACAAGATTCTTGTGCTGAGGTCACTCCTTCAGGGACAGATAGGCTGCTCAAGGCTCCCCACTCCCACTGGTGAGCAATGAAACTTCCTTCTATCCAAGTAAGGAAATGGGCAACACAGGAACTATCCAAGAGTCCAGAATACAGAAAAGCCTGTATAGGGGACTATTCTAGTTAAGGAAAGGCTGGAAACAAGGATATTTTTCAAGAAAACAGTAGGAAAATTACAGTATATTCAATGCACAGGCTAGCGCACTTGAGTGGGCAGCCTCAACAGTTAATTACAACAAACAAACTTTTAAATTAAGTGCAGGTAATGAAAAAGCGCAAAAACAAGCTTATAACAGTTAAATCAGCAGTGTAAACTCACTTTTCGGCGAGAAAGGAAGGTCGCACAGGTAGAAACAGAAAAAATATACTTATATCTTGAAAGCAGTCACTCTTTTTGTTTCTCTGCTGTTAGCACCACTCTGCAGGACCACGAGGAGCTGTTGCTGAGTAGGATAAGCGATAAAAACGCTCAGAAGTGGATTTTGATGCAGGGAATTTCAAAGAGCTAGAGATGGCCCAAAACGGCCAATTACTACAAGATTCTTGTGCTGAGGTCACTCCTTCAGGGACAGATAGGCTGCTCAAGGCTCCCCACTCCCACTGGTGAGCAAAGAACCTTCCTTCTATCCAAGTAAGGAAATGGGCAACACAGGAACTATCCAAGAGTCCAGAATACAGCAAAGCCTGTACAGGGGACTATTCTAGTTAAGGAAAGGCGGGAAACAAGGATATTTTTTTTTTCAAGAAAACAGTAGGAAAATTACAGTATATTCAATGCACAGGCTAGCGCACTTGAGTGGGCAGCCTCAACAGTTAATTGCAACAAACAAACTTTTAAATTAAGTGCAGGTAATGAAAAAATGCAAAAACAAGCTTATAACAGTTAAATCAGCAGTGTAAACTCGCTCTTCGGTGAGAAAGGAAGGTCGCACAGGTAGAAACAGAAAAAATATACTTATATCTTGAAAGCAGTCACTCTTTTTGTTTCTCTGCTGCTAGCACCACTCTGCAGGACCACGAGGAGCTGTTGCTGAGTAGTATATTTACTTCTGTTATATTGCATGAATTTCTCTGAAAAGTCCTGATTACAGTGTTAATTTGTCTTATCAAACTTCTAACATTTTGGGTCTAATTGACTTTCTGTAGTCTATTTCTTTTGTTGATCCTAATATGTCTAGCCATCCCTATTAAATCAAGCAACTGTTCCCTTAGATCATTTTCTTCTAAACTGAGGACACATTCTTTGTTCTCTATTTCCTGTGGGCATTCTACAGAAAGTTGGAGAGCATCTTCTCCTGCCATATTCTCTCCAGTTTCATTCTGTGTCATCCATTATGGGAACTCAATGACCTGTCACTCCATAACATTGACTGAGTCAAAGTTGTCACAGTTTCCTATTGCTTCCCTTGCAGCGCAAATCCAACTGGACTTTTATACTGGTTTCTTACTGAAGGCTCCAAAGTATCTTCATATAGACTCTGCTCAGATGTTTCCCACTCCACTGGTTTCTCCTTAACTTGGAGACTCATTATTCTATCCTGCTGTGCTGTTATTAGAGTTAGTGTTTCTACACTAAATCCTTCTCTTTGCAGGTAGTCCATAACCTTAGTTTCTATTTCTTTAACTTCTCAGTTACTAATCCTCCTTTCTACTTTTCCCCTTTGTTTTCTTATTTTTTGTATTATAAAATTTTCCATATCTGGATGGCTTTGCCTGTATTTCTCTTCTAATATCTTTGGTACTGCTCTTTTTGTCTTGATTAGTTTTATTCCTTCTTTGAGTATGTATTGGACCATATTAAATCTTTTTTTCTTCCCCATGTTCCTATTTCCTCTTCAGATGTCTCTTTCTCCTCCTTTTTCTTTTTATTTCCATCATGCTGTGGCATAACCTGTGTTAGTCTTTCTTCTCTAAATTCTTCAGTTTGCAGGTATTCCATAACTTCTGCCTCAAGCTTTGTAACTTCGACTTTACTAATCTTCTATTCTACTTTCCCCCTTTGTGATCTTTGTGTTGTAAAATTTTTCATACCTGAGTGCCTTTGTCTGTATTTCTCTTCAAACATATTTGAGGCTACTTTCTTGCATTGATTAATCTGGCTTTCTCCTATGCATGAATATTGCACCATATCAGATCTCTCTTTCTTTCCCATATCCATATTTCATTTTTGCACCTTTTAAAAATCTCTATATTTTTCTCTTTATATTTTTGCACTTCCTCAGTTACTTCTTTTTCCAAGGTTTACCAAGGTTTCTTGGTCTATATAATGTTTTTCATGAATCTGTTGTATTAATGAACACAAATTTGCATTTGAAACTGTTAACAGTTTTTCTTGTGTCAGGATTTTTCATTCCTCTAGTTTCTCTCTTAATCTTTTTGTATATCTTCTGAACAGAAATTCTGGGCTTCTTGTGTGATCGTAATAATACATAATTTCTTTCTTATCCTCAGTAGTCCACTCTATCATCTTTATGTGTCTTTTTTGGCCTATCTGTTTTTTTTACTTTTTATGGACTACTACTTCCTTCTACAACAGAGGGGCCATCTTCCCCTGAGCCTGGCCTAACCCCAGTGTGGGAATGTTTCCGTACCTTGAGGATTCAACACTGTCATTTTTTCCAGTCCTGGCACCAGTGCACCTACCAGGATTGGGCAATTTTTTTATCCTGGGTTTTGTGCACCCAGCTGTCTTTTTTTTTTAACCTACTTCTGTCCACGATACTTGCTACATAAAATACAGTTTATATGCCAGTGTTGCCTTGGTGAGATTTTGTAAAAACATGGTTGAAGTCATAAAGGTACTCACCAAAACTTGAGAATGAATTCATTTTCAGCAATACTACTTTCCTTTGCTTGCTGAGTTTATCATCTCTCCATTTGGACCCCTGGTCTAGGTTTTCTGTTAGGGAGAACTGCTGATAGTTTATATTTTATTCCAAAGATCATTAATTTTCTTTTTCTTGTATTTAAGAAGAGAATGATGCATAACAATTAAATGGATACTAGTTCAATGTCTTGTCCTAATTAATTCTTAGGGAAGTGTTTGACCTGCAAATTTTCCAGTCATCAGCATATAGAAATGTGAGTGGAATGTATTGATATAAAGAAAGAATGGTAATGGTGGCAATACTGAGCCAAGAGGGACATGTTTGGATAGAGGGAGAAAGATGAGGCAGATGCTTCTGGCATCACTTTGAAGTACCCCATGTAAGTTTACTTTTAAACCAAAGTAGGGCCTTGTTACTAATTCCTGAACAAACTAGGGAGTTACTATGAGAGTTTGGTTAGCTAGATCTAGTGCCTAGGGTAATTTGAAAAATAAAGAGGTGATCAGTCCATAATTCCATTTTTATATTTTTATTTGTTTTACATTTTTTCCACTTTCCTCTTCCAAGTAACTCAATGCAGGTCACAGATCATACTGTAAATGTGCAGAGTTCTAATTTTTCCCCTTTAAAAGTTAGTTGGGCTAATATTTTTAAATAGACCATTACTTAGGATTAGTCCTTCATGGGGAATAAGGCAATTAGGTACTATGATATGATTGCCTGCTGTTTCATAGATGATATAAGTACTGTTTTTATGTGGGCTAGCTGGGCTGTTAGACAACTGGAGAGCAGACATTCACCATTTGCTTTTCCTGATTCAGGTGACTGATGTCTGAAGCAGCCTAATGAGGCTGAAGACTACTGTTGGATAATGTAGTGTATTTTTTACACTCTAGCAGGCACTTGTTTTTGCATCAAGAGGTTAGTGGAGTTTCCATCTAGTGCACTGGGAAGTAGCCTGGTCTATTTAGATTGGAAAACACTTGAGATTTCTGCATGTAGTTTTATTGGCTGGAGGGCTTATTAATCAGCGTATCGTGTTTTTACTGTCTTTATAAATGTTGTACATTGATTGGCTCTTGGCTCATTTATACAAAGTAAAGTATTTTCATTAAATAATCACATATTTATAAGCTATTTAAAGAACACTACTGTTTCCATATCTTTAAGTTTGTTTGTGGTAGAATTTCATATTTTAAGTTTGTTTGTGGTAGCATTTCACTTTGGGCACTCCTTTACTGTGCTTCTCCATTGGGAGGATTGGGATTATTCACCTAGTGGCAGTAGGTGTTTATCTGGTCTATCTGAGCTGGGGAGTATTCAAAAGGGCTCTATGCATTTTTTTGCACTTCTGTTATATACTGTGACTGTACTTTAGCAGTTTCAAAAAATGTACTGCCTGCTGCTGCTTTATGTAGTTAATTGCACTGTATTACATTGCATCTGTTAGTTATAGGGCTGTTGTAAGTAGTTTGTGTGATCTTGTTACACTTGGGCTCCAAACCAGACATTCTACATTAAGAAGGTATTTTTCTGCACCCTTGTGGCACACGTGTGCTGATCTAACCTGTCTAAGTTGGGGATTGCTGGTGGAAGACTGAGTGTGTGCTTTCCTGATTGGTAGTTAGCTTAAAACTTGTTTCTCTTTGCTTGTGTTTCAGCCTCGAATTTGCATGGTGCTGCTCTTCAACTGATGGCTAACGATGCCCTATATAGATGCAAAAGCCTAAAGGCTCAGTTTTTTCACTAAACAAATGTCAGTGAAACCCTTCCAAGCTTTTCTGCTACACTAGGAGCAACTCAGTTGTACACTGAGCAGCTTTACCTTATTGATCAATCTTAGCCCACACAAAGTATAGGTTCCTCTTGTAGTCTTGGGTCTACCAACACAGTCCTGTCAAATTACTCCATTCCTTTCACTAATAAAGCATACAGTAAGAACCTGCTTCCATGGACTGGCATTTTCTAGCCATCTCTTTGGCCAGCCTGATAGACATGGGCATCTTGAGGTAATGTAGCAGGTGTCTAATGTATACTGATAACCGCTTACTCCTGAAACAAACAAATACTTTATGTGAGAGATGAAGTTACACTATGAAATTGGAGGCAAGGCTCTCATATAGGGGAAAATCGAATGCCAAACAGGTTGTCAGCACACACAACTTCCCACACTAAATAAGGGCACAACACATAAACCCATATATGCGGAGGTAGTCACTAGCAACTTAACAAAAACCAGAGGCCTCCCAAATGGAAATCACTTACGCACATAACAATGCAAAACACAACCACAACACAGAATAACACATACACCAGTGTCTCAGCAAATAAGCCCATAAGTTGTAACACCGCATATCCTAATGTATTGGTCATAGGTGACTCCATTGTGAGACACATGGATGTTCCCTTCACCAGGCTGGATAAGGAGCAGGTTATGGTTATCTGCCTGTCAGGTGCCAGGATCCATCAAGGCACTCAACCATAAGTACCGGTATGAGTCTGTCATAGTCCTTGTGGGGATGAATGACTTGAGACATACCACACTGGACTATATGAAGAGAGACATGACTGAGGTCTCAAATTATGTGTCACAGGCAGGTGTAAGCCTAGCCTTAAGCAGCATTCTACTTTCTCCAAGGATGATGCCACAATAGAAACAAAAAATTATTGACTTTAACAATTGTCTTAGCTACTGATGTTAGTCTAAGGGGATCCAATATCTGTCAGCCTGGGAAGACATGGTTGAGAGGCTACTCTGCTTTGCAAGAGATTGCACCTGTCTCCTTTAGGGTTTCAGATACTGGCAAAGGCATTAGCCACCCCTATTGTGCCTTTTTTAGGCAGTATCAAAATAACCAACCTCCAACATAACAAAATCCTCTCTAGATAAACTCAAGGTATTGCTGCTTAATGCTAGGAGTCTAAACAAGAAACTGCACTCCCTGGAAGCACTCCTCACTTTGGAAGATGCTGACATCTGTGCAGTCACTGAAACATGGTTCAAAGGTGAGGAAAGCACCATGGCTGTGCAGGGCTACATTGCCTTCCATATGTTCAGACTACAAACTGAGCATGAAAGAACCAAAGGAGGAGGTGTATCCACCGTCATTAAGGATAAGTACACCTTGATACTGGTCAAACAATATGACTCTCTTGGGCTACTCCATGTTCAATTAACTACAGGCACAGCTCCCTACCACATCATAGCTATGTATAGTTCCACCACCATGAAACAGGAAAACATACCACATACTTGGACCTATTGGAGTCACTTGCCATATAGCCAACCACCTTACTCATGGATGATTTTAATTATTCTACCATTGAGTGGGAAACATACACAACCACAAACATGCTGGCTCAGAGGTTCTTGGACTTTGTCAATGCAAATGCTCTGGAACAGCTATTCATCTCCCCCGCAAGAGGTTCAAATGACCTGGATATAGTACTCACTAACATGGGAGAGCATTGCACCCCCCTGTGTGATGCTCCCCCTGGTAGGATTGGACCATAAATCAGTCTTGCTTGATATAATTATGAGATCAAATACCCCATCAAGCTCAAAAGTGCTTAAGAATTTTTCAAAGACAAATTACCTTCTACTGAGTGATGGTATAAGAAGTTTCAAAATCCCCTTGAACACATATAACAAAGACTTCTATGCAGAGGTGTATACCAATGCCCTGTATAACCACTTAAGCAGTTGTATAGAACTGGCTGCACATGACTGGATTAATACCAGGTCTTGCCGAAAAAACAACCCACCCTGGTGGACCCCTAGTATAAAAAGGCTATATAACAAAAGAAAGAAACTAATGTCCAAGAACAAGAGGGAACTGGCTCAGCAGAGGAAGAAATCCCTCTCTAGCTTAAACAAACAAATTAGGGATCTAGTTAAGTCCTTCAAAGCTAATTATGAAGCAAAAATGGTCTCCCTAGCTAAGGATAATCACAAGGCATTCTTTAACTACACTGAAATCTAAAAGGAAATACCCAGCTATGCACTGAACTAGTTGTGCATGGCAGCACCGGTACTCAACTGGAGGAATAACCAACCTGTTAGGTGAGAGATTTGGAGCACACCTCATCCCCTGTCCCCTCTGGTCATCTCCCAATGTATACCTGCCACCATTCCTCAGCCTATTATATCAAGTGAGCAGGTCACCTTGGCACTCTCCAAGGCCAAAAATATGAGATCAATGGGACCAGAAAACATCCGAGGTTACCTTTTAAACAACTTAAAACATGACCTAGCAGACCCACTTGGATCCATGTTTAACCACAGGCTGCAAACCAGCTATTTTCGTGTGGAATGGAAGACAATAACAGTAATCTCTCTGGACAAAGGGGGACCATCAACCAACCCTGGGAATTATAGGCCTATAAACTTGACTAGCTTCATCTGCAAGGCCATGGAAAATGATTAATGGCATTATTAACAAGGACATAAGTAATTTCCACATTTTGGACCCAGCCCAGTTTGGATTAGTTAAAAGTAGATCATGCCTATTAAACATAGTTGACTTCTTCGAGAAAGTCACCAAGGCCCTTGACAAGGAAGAGACAGTGCATACCATCTATCTTGACCTAGCCAAGGCATATGACACAATCCCCACTCAAGTATTATAGCGAAACTCTACCAACTGGGAATTAACCCGTAAATTACCAGATGGGTAGCCAACTGGCTCACTGTCAGGACACGTACTGTCAAAGTGTGTGACTTCATCTCTAGCAAAAGACAAGTTACCAGTGGCGTTCCACAGTGTTCTGTGCTGGTCCCCTTTCTGTTTGGAATTTATTTCTCAGAAGTCCAGGAAACCTTAAACAGCCCATGCCTGACCAAGTTCCCTGATGATTGCAAATTGGGAGTAATCATTGTGTCCCCCAGTGATGTTAATATACTGCAGACAGGGTTCACGCAGACAAATGACTAGTGCAAAAACCACAGATTAAAGCTAAATGCAAAAAATGCATTATTATTCTCTTTGGTAAGGCTGACATCCCTGATAATTACATTATAGACAACACCCCCTAAGTGTAAACCTAGTGGTATGTGATCTGGGTACTCAAGTTAATAGCAATCTGAACTTTGACCACCATGTATCTACAGTAGTAAGGAAATTATTCTATGTGATACATCTTATAAGTAAAGGCATTGTATCTAGGTCTAAGGATGTTATAATTCCATTATACTCAGCTCTCAACATATCAGTAATTAAGCATAATGCTCCCTTTTGCATGTATATCACCAGACACCTGCAACAACTGGAGAGATGACAGAGGTTTCTCACAAGAAATTACAGGGTACACAAAGCAAATCTTACATGGAAAGATTGAAAGCTCTGTCACTGTATTCTGTCTTCTACAGGTTGGTAAGGAGTGAGCTGTGCCTGGCTTTCAGGGCAGTCTCTGAGCTGGCCTCAATGGAAATGCTACACATTCGTAAATCAAACTGCAGGAGGGTCACTCACTCCAGGGATCTTAACCTAGCCTCTGACATGAACAAGTCCAGCTGGAGAGATAGATACATCTCCCACAGATTGACACTTCTCTGTAACAAGCTTCCAATTCACGTGAAACAAATCCCCTCCCTGACCATCTTCAAAGACAACTAGCTCAATGGATGGGTGACTGCAAATTCATTCCTGGGGTGGCACCATATCCCTACTGGACAGAGGAAGTCAGTATTATCTACCAGAGACCCTTACCTCTGCAAACGTCATTCTCCTTATCACTGACAATTGAGGCAACTTAGGATAAATATGGATAGGCTTGTAAGGGCTCTAGGGCTATTAGCCTAGTAACCTCCAATGAACCTTTGAACCTATGAAGAACAAAAGTGAAACCAGAAAGCCAATATGACAGGAGATACTCAAGTACTAGGGATGTGTATGAACCAAGGGAGTGTGACTGTGTGAATTTAGGAAAACTTCTGTCGTTGTTAATAATTTGTTAAACACTACAAGCCAAAGCTAGCAGGTGAGTAGATATTTTTTCTAAAAGATCATCTTACATAAATGTAATTTCTTACTACTGTGTAGTCTGTAATTAATAAATAATTTTGTAATTAGACATGCCCTTAAACATTCTTTTATGGTAGCAGGTTTAAAATATAAACAATCCCCAGGATTTACTAATGTTCCGTGTAAAACTAGATTAGTCTTACACGGAAGCACCAGTCTAAGAGTATGACGGCAGCGCACCATGCATATTAATGAGGGTGCGCTGCCTCAAGTCTAAAGCTTACACAGAGCGTGGACGAGTGTAGGGGGCGTATCGGACTGGCGAGCAGTCCAAAAATCCATGCCCCTGCAATGAAGAAATGCCACAATGTCAAGTTACATGAGTGAGTCTGCTCACATGTGCACAATGTAACACTACACTCCCCCATATGTTAAACAACTGACAAAATTAAAAATAGAAAGATTTTTAATTTTTTTTTTTTTATTTCATCCGATATAGCTGCCCGTATTTGCAGGGGTTTGCCCATTGTTTAGCTACAGTTAGCAGCTTAGACACCAGAAGAGGATAATAAGAAAAATATATGCAAATGAATCAAAATAGCAATAGCGTAGTGGTTAGAGCCTTCATACAATGAGGAGGCATTCACGGTTCGAGTCCCACTATTGCATGTTCCATTTTCTGTTGGAAATCTGTATACAAAAATATTTCCTGACATTTTTTTATGTATAAGATTTGTAAAAAGCATTACAAAGTTAAATGTGGTAGTGAACGAATTATATATATATATATATATATATATATATATATATATATATATATATGAAGGTGAAATAGTTATGCATTCTGAGGCATGAGTACCCTATTTTAAGCATTATAAAGTACTGCTAAGCAGATTTTACCTGTATTGAGCATATTTAAATCCAATTGCTCGTAGCTGTGCACCGCGTTAACCAGCGCAATGTATTTGCGCGAAGCTGTGCGCCGCGCTAACCAGCGCAGTCACAATGCATTTGCGCATAGCTGCGCACCGCACTAACCAGCACAATGTTGGGCAACATCGAGCAACGTTGAGCAACGTTGGGCAAAGTCGGGCAAAGTTGAGCAAAGTTGGTTAAACACGGCCACACTTCCTTTACTGTACCTTAACCAGTCAGGTCTGCCCAGTAGGAAAATAAAAAGCAGTGACAGGGCTCAAACTCAGGATACTGAACATTATAGTCACAGTACTTAACCACTAAGCCATGACAGCATTTCATAAACATGCACTTTCAACAGACACATATCTATCAGAGGAATTTTAAACATTGCCAACATCAGCTAAGCAGGTGTGCCTACAGCTGAGTTTTTTCAAAACTGGCCAATCACAAATAAGTGTGGGAAATTAGGCATATTTAAGCTCCACAGGCATGAATACTTGCTATAACTGGTTGTAGCTTCCTTCTGCAGTCAGCATGGCCGGTGTTGGAGAAGGCACTCGATTTAGAGCACAATGCTGGGGCATTGAGGAGTCCAAAGTAATGGTTTGGCTTCTTGTCCACAATCATGAGGAAAGACTCCTGTGGGGCCAGTACCAGGGTACCCAATATAAAATGGAGGCCTGGAACAGTCTTGCTCATGATCTCACCAGTACCACTGGTGTTCCTCAGACTGGTGAGCAGGTCAGGCATCATTATTCTGACCTGAAGCGACATAGGGAGGATCAACTGGACCAGTGGATCCAGGAATCCCATGTGATGCCTAATGCCCCAGTACTGAGTAAGTAGCCATTGTATTAAGTAGTTAAGAATTGCTATGCTTGTCTATACTATGGAGAGGTATGTCTCAATATCACTGCATTTATTTCACAGCTGCAGGTGTCTGGGCTATGAATCAGCAAGCCCATGAAGATAGGCTGCAAAGGCTGCATCATCAGGCAAGTTAGTAATTATTCTGCATGTATTGTTATATAAAATAAATGAGAGAGCCTTCAAAAAGTGTTTTAACCCAATAAATAAAGGTGTAATAATCCTTTAATAAATGTATAATTCCTGGAGTGCGTCTGTGTCATTTTCTTTGATATGTTGTTGTACTGTTGCATTTTACAAATAGTAGTGTTGTATTAAGCAGTGTCAACCCACACTTGGGTAGGCCCATATAACGTGGAAGAAGGGAGTGCCAGCAGCTTATATGCATATTTACAACCCTCAACTATTGGTTCATGCCCAGCATGTACAGGTTAATATGGCACATGAGTAGCTTGGTATTGTGTTCCCCAGAAATGTCAGTGTGCTGCCAGAAATGTAGGGAGCTGTTAACATATAACTGATACTTTCACCTGAACATATCTAGATAATAATTATATGAAAGTAGATCTGCCAGTGTACCATCTTAGCAGTAGTGTGTGTGTGAGCAACTCTCAAAATATGTAGCAGTAACATCTGCATCTTGGACAGTTTGTATGTAAGATACAGCTCATGTATATAATGATCTAGCAAAATCCAACTGCACAATATAAGGACATTGGTTAGTGTAATAATACATGTAAGGGACATATAACTACAGTTAATAGGAATGTAGTAAAAACTAGAAGGATATATAAGTTATTAATTGAGCTATCTTTTTCCACCCTACTGTATGCGCATAAAAATGCAATTCCACACCTCAATCGGTATTTCTAATCTCAAAACATTTGTTGGGACATATGTCCTATTGGTTTATAAATATTTGCATTTATTTCTATGCATGTGCCCTGTTAAAATACCACAATATTGGTGGCCTGTTGCCATCAATTCAACCTGCATGCTGTTGTAATGTCCACTATTCTATATATGCATGTGTTATGCTTGCTTTTCAACTGTTGAAAATCTGGTGTGTTGGGTTAATAGGAATACTTCTGCATGCTGTTATAACCAATTGGGAATGCTGTTGACTGTCACTAACCCATATCTTTATTAAACTCTCCAAAACATAGTTCGTATGGGAAGGCTGGTCCCAGCAGACCCACCTTTCCCACCTCAGCTGGTCATGACACCTGGCACCAGCAGATCTGGTGCCCAGCCTGGGACCTCCTTCTCTATTGGCCCTGTGCCACCTTCGGGTGGAAGCACTGCAGGTGATGGGGCTCAGCCCCCCCGTGCAAGCGTGGGAGGAGGAGGGCCACCTATCACCCTTTGAATGGTCCGGGCTGTGGTGCGTAGAGAGATTGAATGTTCTGTTGCAGAACCTCTGCGCCAGCTTGAGGCTCGAGTGGCGTAACTCCCAGGTCAGCCTGCCCCTCCTGCACAGCCCCAGCACAGCCACCTTCTGGGCCATGAAGGTGCATTGGTGACTGCCCATGGGTGGGGACCTCAGTCCCACTGTTTCCATCTTGGGGCTCATGGGCTTGCGATTTCCAAACATCCCTCCCCGTCAAAGGTGTTCACCCACCACATGTGTCAGATACTGCCCCATGTATGCATCTTGTTTGTCTTGTCTGTTTACTTCCTCAACCTACGTCCCCAAATATACCTACTTCCCCTACCCCACATTCCACTCTCCCTGAAAAAAAAAAGGACAATCTGCTCCCAAAAAAAGTACGCCCCATACGTAGCTGCCCATTTTGTACACATGTCCATTGGACACATGAAATGTTATTTAACTGGCATTACAACATACTTTGTTGTCCTCACCCCTCTCTCAGGGGTTGAAGGTTTCATATCTACCTCCAAATTTATTGCATATGCACAGCTGTTGCTGTTAAAGAAATGGGCAGCTATGGACCTTCCCTACACCCATCCTGCACATCCTGAGCTATTTTCCATACTGTGTTACCCTCTTTGTGCCACTTTTTCACCACTTTCCTATCTCCCCATTTTTCTTTTCTTTCAAAGAAATGAGCATGGGGGTTAGCGGGAGTAAGCACTATTAAGCAGTAGTTAGCAGGTTTGCGTGAGTTTGCGCTTGGCTAAGTAATGTGCAAACCCATGCAAACCTGCTTACAACTGCTTAAAAGTGCCTTAGTCACTCTGTATGTGAGTGCCCTTGTTCTGCTCAGGAGCAAAATAAAACACATCTGTAAGACTTGAACCCCGGACCTTGCACAGACTACACAACATAAAGTACCACTAAGCCATGGTATATATACATCAGGTTGGTGCTTAAATAGATATAGCATGCATCAGAATGATTGAATGTAAAGGAAAAATAGGAATACCATGCCACACAACTTGTTCTGTGGATGTTGACCAACAGTTGTTGTGGGATTACATTACATGACTGTGATAAGAGACGCAGCCATTCTAGCAGGAAATAATGTTACACCATCACTTTACAACTCCACACAGTATCACAGCAGGACAAACACTGGCATATCTGTTTAGGGCAGAGGCCATACCTCCCAAATGTCCATAATTTTCAGGGATGTCCCTGATTTTGAAACAAATTTTAGCTCTGTCCCTCTGAATCCCTCTGAAAACTACTGACTTTTGGGCAGAAAGGTGGTGAATTACACTTAATGAATAATGACAATAATTAAGAGTTAGACACTTCTTTTACTTCAGAAAAGGTCCATTAATTCATATGCTCTGATTCTCTCAATGTCGCAAATTAATGTCACTAATATTTTAAAGGTGTCCCTAATTATCCCTGACTTTTTCTTGACTTTTCCCTGAGTCTGTTCAAATATGTACCTGAGTGGTTGAGAGGTCTGGCAGAGGCAGAAACACTGAGGCATATCAGTCTTTCTGCTGTTACACACTGTCAAATAGCTTTGGAAGGAGTTTCAGAAGAATACCCTTATGTAGGAATACAACACTGAAATACAAATGGATGTAGCCGTGTACTGGTAGCAATCAACTGTAAGAATGCCATTGCTCTATTGCTGAAAAAGACCTGTGTGGTGCACAGACAAAAAATAACAGGCTATTATCTGTCTATCATGTGGATAGGTCCACAGTTGAGAATTAGGCAGACTACTTGCCTTGATAAACTAACATGTACACATCAAACCTGTAAGTCCAGCAAGATACAATCCACACAATACTACTTACACTCTCTGTACTTCTGCAACACTACCCAAATGTAGAATATACCTGTGTGTGCAGGGTCTACCAAGGATGTAGGTAAGCATACTCACAGTACTGACATGTGTCCAGTTTTTCTGAGAAGCTTGTGCTAATGTCAACACTAAAAAAGCACAAACTGTTTATAACTGAGTAAATGAATATTCATAGTATAGCAGTTCACAAACAATTATTGTGCCAAAGGAATACATCACAATAACTAGCTTTGTATGGTAGTTAATTGTAACAGTTGAAAAGAAAGTACATCTTTTCATGTATCTTGGGGTAGAATTTTGAGGGGTGAGTACATTTCTACACTGACAAGTGGGTACTGGAAGCAGCAACATTAGGTCTGAGTACAAAATGTAAATCTCTGGCTACACCCCTGGCTTCTGATATAAGAATTATACCAACCTTCTGTCTTAAACAAAGATGTCCACAGCAAGCAAGGATGATCTCCATCCTGGAAAGCTGAAAGGGCCACACCTACATGAGTTAGCAATTTATAGTAATGGGTTGCTATGACAGTGATTCCTGCAATTACTACACAGCAGGCTGCATGCAATTAGCAAATGCTGGCCACTAATTGGTGCAGAGGCCATCACATGCTCATGTGCAAATTCCTACAAAAGCAGGCTGCAATCTCTGCCAACAAACTTAATCACTCTATTGCAGATACTGACAGAGAGAGAGAGGCAGAGAAAAGAAAAAAAAAAGAAATATTACCAAATCATACAGAGGAAAGTATGTGACACATATGTATTTACTGGCATGTAGTAGATGTTATGGAAGAATAGTCTACATAATGTGAACTATTCATATGTGGCAGCAGTACTTCTTTATGAACAGATGTTCTGCTTAACTACTGCTATGGACAATACTGTGTGTACCTGTGAGCAGTGGGACATACCTGTGAAATGTGTAGCTCAGCATTAAATGTCAAAGATCTGATCCATGTTATCTGTGTACAGTAGTGTGGCCAATGGCTGTTGGGGGGATTAGCACTGACATTATATAAACATGGGCGTGACAGAACAACACATGCATGATAGTCATATTAAAGTGTAGCTTAGCATTGGCAATTGCTGTAGCAGTCTAGTATGCTTATCTAGCATCTGTAGCCATATATACCTCCCCTAATGTTAGTGTGTGTTCATATGTGCCACCTGTTTGTGTTGCAGCAAGGCCCAACAGTTCAGCTGTGACGTGATGTGTATATATATATATATATATATATATATATATATATATATATATATATATATACAGTTATATATGCTCATACACACCTACATCTACTTGTTGCAATAGATTCTCTGTACTGTTGACTGACTGTGATGGTCAATATGTTTGTGAATATGTCAAAGATATGTATCTGTGGGATAGCTTAGTGGGAAACTGTTTATGTCATGGTATTATGGGTCCTTGCTTTGATCCTAGCTAAAGCTGTGTATTCTGTTGCTAGGCAGAACAAGTGCTATTGCATACAGTGTGATTAATTTCCTTGGTTTTAAATAGGGTGTGTCATTGGAGGCTAAAGCACTATATCTATGATTATTGATTGGTACCGATGTTGAATCTAAATCCTGTGTGTACTGTAGTACTACCTGAAGCTCTGGGCTTGTACAGCAAAGTATGGTGTATGTCCACATTGCTTGCATCTACTGTTTTGTGTGGTCCCTGTATTCATCACAGATTACATTTCTCAAGATTAAGGTTGTGTAAGTACTGACACACTGTACTGTATAGTACACACTGAAAGGTTATCTGGGTTGTCATACCTTTGTGTCCTGTAATTATGTCTGATGTGTGTGTGGGTATGTCTGTAACATGTCCTTTGACATATGTGTGCTAAAACATATAACTGCGTATCTAGCAACATTCATAGTGTACTACAGCAGTATGCGACCTATATTCCCAATTGTGCACATATTTTGGCCATGGATTTGGCATTAACAAGTTGTGTGTTATAATAGTTATGCATTTACTGGACCTTACACTGATTGTGATGGATGATATATTTCTTTACACATCAGCTTGATGTATATCTGCTGTGGCTAGGTGGTGCATCATGTTGCATACAGTGTGGCAGGTACTCTTGTATAGTCTTATATAGTGATTTTAGTTTGTTGTGCAGAACATGGTTCATTAGATAGAGTGAGCAAGGCACCTTCAAGCAGTTGTGGGGTGAGCAGTGATAAGTGGCAGTTATAGTGTTTCACTCTCGATTAGCTAATAGGTTGCTATATATGGCAGTTCAGTGATATCTGTACTGTATAATGTTAAATGTGCCATATGACTTACTCAGACATATTTTTGTATTTATGTCTTCCAGGGATCATGGCCCATCGCAGGAACCCCAGTTACAGCAGTGCTGAAGATGATATAATTACTAGCAGTATGATTCAGCACTACCGTCTCATGTTCTCATGAACCAGCCAGGACCAGCAGGAGCATACTGCAATGTGGCCAGATGTTGTCCACAGGGTAAATGAGGTAGGCCTGCATAACCGGACATATGAGCAGGTACGCCACCACTGCAGTGATCTTCTCAGACATGTCCGTCAGCATGCTGCTGATGTGCGTAGACAACAGCTTACAACAGGAGGTGGTGTTAATATCCACCTCCTCCTCACCAGAGTGGAGGAGCTGCTCCTGAGCCTGGTGACACCTGACCAACAACAACAGCAGCAGACATACACCATGATGGAGGTTGGAGCCACCCAGCAAGTACACATGGAGCATGCAGGTAACATGGCATATCTGTAGACTACTGTTATCTGTATTGGTAGATCATGCATATGTGAGATGTGGAGCATGTCGTTCAAAGATGTGGAGCCTGTTGTTGTGCAATACTGATCATTTGGAACATAATCTATAGCCCTGTGAATGTAAACTGTTGTTCTACTGTAAGATTGCAAACACACAGTAGCATTGCCACAGTTGTGGCCACTGACAAACTGTTTCATCTCTATGTAGGTCCCTCTGGGGTGACATCAAGGCAGTGGACAGATGCTGGTGAGTGTGTTCTACATTTATTATTGTAAATAAAAAGTGCATGTCATAGTTAAGGTGTAGACCATGTACACATGTAATACACCTACCCATAATGCATGCTGTGCATGTTTGGGGTAAGAGCATGCACATCTCACTAATGTGATTAGCTGCCTCAAACACATGCAATACCCATACCATCTCAAACAAATGTGGCTAGACTGTAGTGACCATTGGATAGGCACAGTTGATACTCAACATGCACATAACATACACATCTATGTCATACACAGAGCATTTTAACATGCTACACATAAAGGATTCCCAAACCCTCTGTAAAGACACACTCCAGTATCCAAAATCTCATCCACACATTACACATAATATACCTGAGGGGTAGAGGACTATCATGGGGTATTTATACACTCTGCAACACACTACATATTCATGTCAGAGAATGCTCCTTATTGGCCTCCTTACAAACTCATGTAACAACTGGTTGTGAAATGGTGAATGTAGCCAAGGTAGTACAGTTCCGGCACAGCATGATTAGTGCTGGTTTGGGAAACATTTGTAGCCTTGAGTGACCACATGATGCTTCATGATGATGACCTATGGTACTATACCCCATCCAGTTATTGTAACTACAGTACTACACATAGCTTTCATTGCTATACACCTTAATGTTGCATGTGTGCACACATATGCACCTCTAAACAATATGCATACCAATCACCATTTGCACAACTGACACATATATGTCTTGTGATGCTATTGAGTGGCTAGGTGATATGACAAACATTGGGTATGTGTAGTGTTTAAATATGCAGTTGTGTTTTAGCATGCCATGTCATGGATGAGACTGGCATGTCCACAATATGATCTACACTCATCATAAATACTGTACATTGGGTATGTGGATGAATGGTATTCCATCAATTATCCATGCACCACTGATGATATTGCGTGAATACTCATCATGCATGTGCTAAAAATGTGTCCACAATTATTTGCTAAAGACACAGAGGCTGTAATCAACATTGGATACCTATCTGACACACACATACACATCCAGAAATGGTATGTACACCTGTGAGTTATGGTGCACAGTACATTACAGGGTTATGAATATCTGCACAGCAATGTTGTGTCCATGTATGCATTGTGTTCCAGGGGGAGGCTCATCACCTAATAACAAAACACATGCATCAAAGCCATGTATACTGTTAGTAACAAGGACTGTCTACACTTGCACTGCATGGTGTTGAACAACACATGTCCTGCATGCTGACATGTGTGATATGACTGTTTTGCTTGTGATACTGTACCCCACCATCACCTGCTATTGTGTATGTTCTGAGATTGCTGGTGTTGTGAGTGTCTGCTTTAGGGAGGAGTGTATTTTTGTGTATGTGCATGTGCACATGTGTGCATGGGTGCATGTGCTCATGTGCGCATGTGCGCATGTGTGCATGTTTGCATGTGTGCATGTGTGCATGTGGTCTGAAGTCATGTTCAGGTCTTAAAGTGTGTTTCCTGTTTTCCTCTCACAGGTGCCGAGGGTGGGCTGGTTCAGTACAGCAGGGAATCTGATGTCACTGAGACAGACAGTGATGATGAGGATAGGTGTGTTGAGGCACAGGCAGGTTTGTCAGGGTCTGTTGTTGGGCCACCAATTGACAGTACACAAGTCTCCACCCCATCCATGCACACAGTCATACTGCCTGTACATCCATCATTATCATTGCCCTTAGCTGAGGGACAGTGTATGGTTGGCACTGGCCAGGACAGTGTGATATCTATGGCACATGTATCAAGACACAGCAGCCATAGCCAGATGTCTGGAATGGTATCACATAGGCAGATGCCCAGGGGTTCTCGTCAGAGCACTGCTGGTCATCATGCCCCTGGCAGATGTGCCACACCTCTTTCTACCACACGCATGTTCCAGGCTGTCATGGAGGCACAGACATGAATGGAGTGGTACACCAGACAGGGATTAAGGGCACAGAGGGCTCATAACACCTCTATAAATGACAATATTTATGACCTAGCAGGTGCCATACGTAACTACACTGAGGTCATTGATAGATGTTGGGTTGAGACATTGGATGTCCTCCACAATGTCATATCCATGTGTCAGGACAGTGTGGGATGGTTGAGACATCAATATGGACATATGCTAGCAACAACAGCAGCTGTAATTTGCCGTGGACATCCAGCAAGTCACAGCTGCTCCCATAGTGCCAGTACCAGCCCCAGCAATGTTGGGGGGACTGTCCATGACTGTCCTAGCAGACCACATGCACGTGGCTCTGGCTAGTCCCAGCAGGGACCTGGTTCCAGTGAACATATGTCAACCTCTTTGGATAGTACCCAATCTGGATTAGTACCCGATACTGTCTGTAGCACCCATGCCAGGCACAGGTTGCATATCCATGGCCAGAGACAGTGATCTGTAAAGCCTGCCAGGTACAGTCTGTAGCTGTCTCACAAATCCCCGTATATGGCAGCCACATGGTGGAACTGTCTGCATGCAGACACACACACATAAACCAGAAACCTAGGGCAAACACATACTCGCACACATGACATCAACATTGGCCCATAACAGTACTCATGGCCCTCACACACATACTCAGACACACATATCAATTGTATGGCTCAGTGTAGGCCTCTGGCAAACCAACAACACACTCTGTGCATATGATGAAACCTGTGCCACCTCCTGTCATCTGTAACATTGATGCAGGAACAGGCGAACATGGTGCTGATGCACAGGGTGACTTTAATAAAGTATAGCAATGGTTGGATGTGTAGCATGTTGTCAGCAGTAAAGTGTAATGATATCCTTGAAGGTGTAGCTGAGCAGGCATGATGCATTAAAGCTGTAGTTAGCAATGTTGTATTGTTTTCACCAGTGTTTATTCCAATTGTGTTTTGTTTGTCCATGTGCCACTTGGATGATGTGTGTAGTTGTATCAGCATGTGTTATACAGTGGACAGTAAGTGTGGGGTGTGTGCAACACAGGTTTGCATGTGTCCATTTGTGAACATGGTGGAGGTGCACTGTCTGCATGTACATGCATATTGGACACATGGGCAGGGTGACACGCCCTGTATTGGCCAGTGTTAACACTCCATAGTTTCTATTGGTGGCCAGTATGCATTGTACTACACATATTTTGGAACTTGAGTACGCATGTGTGTGTATGACACAGGTTGACACTGTGTTGTAGGTGATGCTGTTGTTGCTATCTGTCATTGATTTGCATTACTAAGGTTAACACTGTCCCAGCTGCATAATCCTTTAGTAATGCACACTGTTCACCTACATGGTTGCATGGATCATGCTATCACAGTAAAAGTGCATTAGTCTCATGGACCCCTGCCATAAACTAAATATATAATTGAAGATGTGAAGTTGTACCAAAAAAGAGTTACCTACCAAGAAGGGATAATCTCTCTGGTTAGTATCACTGGGAAAATACAATCCCTCAATAAACATACAAGACAAACTTCAAAATACAAAATGGGAAGGATTCCAAAGACAACACTAAAGCTTTCTTTAGTATTTATAATCTACAGGGGAAATCTCGGATTGGGTCACAGTTAATGTAAATGGTCACAAAGTACACTTATCTGACTGACATTACCAATTCCTTGTCAGACAGTTTGAATGCGGATTTCACCACCCTGTCATAACACAAGGGCCGCATTTCCAGACCTGAAGAATGTAAAACCTGATGATTCACAGACACTCTAGTTAAAACATCTCTTTACCAAAGTCCAAACCACAGTGGAAATGGTACTGGACAGTGTCCCCGGCTGTGTCATACACAAGCTGACATATGAAGTCACCACTCACCTAAACACTCTGTCCAGATGCAGCCTCTATACAGGTTACATACTTGTGGAATGATGCACAGTAATGGTGTCCACAGTCCACAAGTGTTGAGCTACAATGTCTTCTTCTCCTTTCGGATGCTCCCATTAGGGGTCGCCACAGTAGATAATCTGTTTCCATATCTTCCTGCCCTCTGCATTTTGTGCTGTCACAACATCCACCTGTATGTCCTCTCTCACCACAGCCATAAACCTCATCTTAGGCATTCCTCTTTTCCTGTTACCTGGCGGCTTCATCCTTAGCATCTATTTCACAATATACTCTGCATCCCTCCTCAGCACATGTACAAACCAACTTAATCCTGCCTATCTGGCTTGGTCTACTAACCTTCAAACCTGGCCTGACCCTCTAATATACTTATTCTTAAACCTGTCTACCCTCATCACACCCAGTGCAAATGTTAACATAAATTGATTAAGGGTAGAACTACAACAGATCCTGGAAACTCTCACCCTATAAGCCAGACAAACATTATCTGGAAGGCTATGGAGCACAGCATTATGGAACTCATTAACAGAGACATTGTGAACCTGCAAACACGGCACCATACCCACTTAGGTTCTCTAAAGGCCATATCATAGCTCCTACACCTAGTAGACTGCAAGCCAGTTAACAAGGATATAAGTGAGGGAGGGGAGGTCAACACAGCCAAGCTATAGCTCACCAGCAATTCATACCCATCCCACATTCTGGTATTATACATAACCTCAACAGACTGGCCATAAACGATTGTTAGATGATGGCTTGACAACTGATGCACAGATGTAGGACACACAGTAACATTTGCAGCCTCCATGTACTATTCTATGCCAGTAACAAGTGGTATTCACCTGCACTCAGTCCTGGGACCACTCCTGTTTGGCATATAGCTTTCTTAGGTACAAGCAAACACAGTAGGGACATGTCTGCCCACATTTGATGAAAATGCATACTGTGGGCTATAAATTATTCTCCAGATGACACACACATCCTCCAAAAGAGTATCATAGAGACAGATACCTGGTGTCAAACTCATGCCGTAAAGGTATAAGCCAAAGAAAGCATAGTTATCCACTTTTAGAAAACAAAGTATCCCCAGAGTACCACATAGGTAGTAGCCCCCAAAATGTGGAACAGGTACTAATGTAAACATAGAGCCATGTGTTTAGTCATCTCTCCTTTGATAATCACATTACCAAAGGGTTTTGGAAATCCCTCTGTGGAGCACATAAGCAATAAAGGGTTTGCATGCAGATCAACAGAGGTTGTTGCACACCTATAATGATTAGTCATCTTTGCCAGACTTTGCTTGCTTTGGAACAGGTTTCAAATATACCTCAAGCATAAACCCTCACTCACACTCTTCAATAGAAACCATGATGCGTGGATGTGAAACAGAAGACGTAGCCCAGGGATCACTGCAGTGGCTAAGCTTGTCACAAGCATACAGAAGTGACCTAAGGTCTGGAAATCGCCAGCACGCTCTGGCAAAGATAACAGATGCGTTCATGGAGAAAGCAGAGTACCCACCTATGAAATAATTGAGGTCACATGTATGTATATGGATTTGCCCCACAGCTACCTTACATGTGTAATGCACATACAGTTGTCATTGTGATATGTCATACACTAGAAAAATCATAACCCACTCCACATTGACTAATGGTGTCAGACACCTGGAACACACATGCACCCAGTCAGCAAGTGCAAGATTCAAACTCCTTCCTAACTACATTATGATATTACAGCAGTATGTATTTACACAATGCGTTATATACATTAGTGGGATTTCACTTTTCCACAGGTATATTTGTAGGATGGTGACATCATCAGACTTGTCAAAGATGAATATACCACTTTTAAGGGGTGTGAGTATTCTCCAAAAAAGGTTAATTCGTCCCAGGGAGACGCACACACAATTGGCAAGTGCAGGATTCAAACCCCTATCTAACTACGTTATGATATAACAGCAGTACGCATTTACTCGACATGCTATATACGTTAATAGAATTGCACCTTTCCACAGGTATATTTGTAGGATGGTGACATCATCAGACTTGACAGAGATGAGTATACCACTTTTAAGAGGTGTGAGTATTCTCCAAAAAGGTTGCTCTTCCCCAGCGGGGCACACACACACACAGTTGGCAAATGCAGGATTCAAATCCCTACCTAATTACATTATGATATTACAGCAGTACACATTTACATAATGTGCTATACACATGACTGGGATTTCACCTTTTTACAGGTATATTTGTAGGATGGTGACATCATCAGAATTGACAAAGATGAATATACCACTTTTAAGGGGTGTGAGTGGTCTCCAAAAAGGTTGCTCTTCCCCAGAGGGGAACACACACACAGTCGGCAAGTGCAAGATTCAAACCCCTATCTAACTACATTATGATAGTATAGCAGCTTGCGTTAACACAACATGCTATACACATTACTGGGATTGCATTTTTCCACAGGTATATTTGTAGGATGGTGACATCATCAGACTTGACAAAGTTGAGTATACCACTTTTAAGGGGGTGTGAGTAGTCTCCAAAAAAGGATGCTTTTCCCCAGGAAAACACACACACTGAGTCGGCAACTGCAGGATTCAAACTCCTACCTACTTACATTATGATTATGCAGTAGTAAGCAATTACACAACGCACTATACATATCACTAGGATTTTTTCTTTCCACAGATATATTTGTAGGATGGTGACATCATCAGACTTGACAAAGAGGAGTATACCACTTTTAAGGGGTGTGAGTAGTCTCCAAAAAGGTTGCTATCTTCCCAGGGAGAGATAGACACACACACACACACACACACACACACACACACACACACACACACACACACACACACACACACACACAGACACACAGAGAGAGTTGGCAAGTGCGGTGTTCTTAATCCAAACTTAATAAGTCTTTACACTTCAGCAAGCAATATGGAGTTACAGGGTGCAATACAGACATTACTTGCTGACAGTTTGCCCAAAGATTTTTTCACATTTGCTAACCTCAACAGGCTTATCATACTAGGTGTATTGTGAGTGTATTGTATGCATAGGCCATGACCATATCATATATGGGTTGATGCACCACATGCTGGCACACACAGGGTCAAACCAGTGGCAAAGCTCTGTCAGTAGGAGTAGGGTCATACAACCACAACAACAACTGTCTCACATAGACCTACAATATAAGCACCAGCAAAACACACACATAAATACACATTACCATACGCGGAGAATACAAATATTAATCTGAAAAAGAGAGAGTGCCCTCCTAAGCAGACAAGCAAGCAACATGCACCTCCAAGCACACACCAAAAAAACACATAATGCACCAAAGCAGTGTGCCTCACAACAGGCCCTAAGGCAAAACAACATACCCAACACACTAGTAATAGGTGACTTCATAGTCAGGCACAAAGATGTTCCACTCACTCGGCTGGACAAGGGGAAGGTTACTGTCAGTTGTCTGTCAGGTGCTATGATCCGCCACATAACACAAGCACTTACATCACTCCAGAACAGGTACATATATGACGTGATCTTTGTATGTCAGTGTGAATGATCTGAGACATACCTCCCAGGACAGCATGACAAGAGATATATATTAGCTCTATGATCATGTAGCCCGGCTGGTATGACCCTGACCTTGAGTAACATCTTACCTTCACCTACATGATACTGCAATATAACAGAAAGATGATAAACTTCAACAATTGGCTGAGCTTCTGGTGTCATTCAAAGGGGATCCAGTCTCTGTCTGCCTGTGATGACATGATAGACAAGCCTCATTGCTTTGCTACAGATGGTTTGCACCTGTTGCCCCTATGCTTCTGATTACTGGCCATGGCTCTTGCTATCCTCATATTACCTTTTTTAGGCAAGGCTCAAAGGTTCATGGGTTCATAGGTTCATAGGTAGGTACTTGGCTATCGGCCCTGGGGCCTATACAAGCCCAGCCAAAAAGGTACCCTGGCTTTTGCCACCCAAGAAATTTATTTTCCTGTGCTACTGTCAAGCAGAGACACAGAAGTGATCCCCAGGGTGAATTTCCTATTTCCCATCCAGTCATCAAGATTTTTCTTGAGTGCTAATGAGGAGCTTTGTTTGATATAGATAGGTAGTTTATTCCAGAGTATGGGAAGTCACTGGGAAAGGAATCTATCCCTCCAGCATGTTTTGTTTATTGTGGTGACAAGGTTTAGGTCCCTAGAGCGTGTAGGTTCATAGGTAGGTACTAGGCTATCTGCCCAAGGGCATTTATAAACCTAGCCAGAATGTGTTGGCTTTCACCTCCCTTTTAAATTAGTTTCCTGGGCCTCTGTCTAGCAGGGTCATTGAAGTGATCCCAGGGGTAAATTTACAATTTCCCATCCACTCGTCAAGATTCCTCTTGAAGAGAGCCAGCGAGGGGCTCTGCCTAACATAAACTGGGATTCTATTCCAGAGCGAGGGAAATCTCTGGGACAGGAATTTATCCCTCCAGCATGTCCTGTTTATTGCTGTGCTGAGGTTTAATTCACTGGAGCATGTGGCTCTAAGAGATTTGGTTTACTTGAGGTGGAGCATGTCCATTCCAGGTTGGACATGGCCTTATATGTCAGGCATAGATCACCTCTGATGAGGGAGTAAGCAACCGAGTATAGCTGGAGATTCTTTAGTCGAGCTGCATAGGGCATCTCTTAGAGGCCCATGATCCTCTTGGTGAGGTACTTCTGTGGTCTTACCAGCTGTTGCATGTGCTGAATAAGGTACATACCAAACGGGGCATTGTACTCTATTATGGGCCTAATGAGTGATGAGTAGAGGGGCACAATGACCTCTCTTGCTCTAGAGGTGAACCCTTTCCTGATTAGGTGGGCTACATAGAAGGAATTTCTAATCACTTTGGCAATGTGATTATCAAAGGAGAAGTTACTATCTACCTGGGTCCCCAGGTTTCTAATTACATTTTCCGTACCTAGGGGATTACCACCTATGTGGTGATTTGTGGCACTTTGTTTTTTCCAAAGGGGATGACTATGCATTTTTTGGCATTCAGCTTGAGGCCATGGTTTTGACACCAGGTATCTGTCTCTGTAAGCCCCTTCTGGAGGATGTCTGTGTCAGCCGGAGAGTCGATTATGGCCCTCAGTTTGCAGTCATCTTCGAACTTGGTCAGCCATAGTCCTCCCATGCTTGCCTGTACCTCAGAGAAGTATATACTGAACAGGAGAGGTCCCAAGACCAAGCCCTGTGGATGGCACTAGTGACTGGTTTAGAGTCGGACATGGCACTCGCAACTCTGACCATGTATATTCTATTCGTGAGCCAGTTGGCCACCCATCTCGTGACATAGGGGTTAATGTTCAAGCTGGTAAGCTTGTCTATGATGCCAGAGTGGGGAATGGTGTTGAAGGCCTTAGTGAGGTCCAGGTAGGCTGTGTGGACTACCTTCCCTTTCTCTATGGCCTTGGTAACTGTTTCAAAGAAGTCAACTAGGTTTAGGAGGCAGGATCTGCCTTTAACAAAGCTGAATTGTGTAGGGTCCAGTGTTTGGAGGTTCCCAATGTATGTCTTTATGAGTTTCATGATAATTCGCTCCATAGCTTTGCAGACCAGGCTGGTCAGGCTTATTGGGTGATAGTTCCCAGGTTCTGTTGTGGCACCACCTTTGTGGAGCAGGATGACTGTTGCTGTACACCATTGTTTGGGTACATAGCCTGTGGTAAGGCTGAGTCTGAACAGTGAATTTAGGTGAGGGTTTAGTTCCTTTTGGAGCTCGTGTAAGACACAGCCTGGGACACCATCCGGTCCCATTGATGCTGTGTTCTTAGCTTTGGAGAGGTCTGTTTTTACTTGCATGTCCATGATGTCTGGGGCTCTGCATTCTTCTGGGATGGACATGGGCCCTTTTGGGGGTGAGGGGGGGAGTGAAGTTTGCATTGAACTTGTCTGCCAGGATGTTGGCAATGTCAGTTGGTTCAGTGTATTTTTTGCCATTTTGCAGTAGCAAAGAGCATATCTGAGAGTTGCCACCTAAATGTTTGATATAGCTAAAGAAGGCTTTGTGGTTATCTTTAGATTCCTTGGCAATTTTTCTTTAGAAACTGGCCTTGGATGATTTTATGAGCGATTGCCTTTCCTTTTTGGAATTTTGTTCTATCATGTAGTAGTTTCCTCCTTCTGTTGTATAGCTTATTTATGGGCAAGGACCACCAGACTGGTTTCCTCTTTTTGGAGGAGTGAGTCTTTGTTTTACTTGGGATGGCTCGATCCATGCATCCCTCTAGATGCTCATAGAATGCACCTGTAAAGGATTCTGTGGATTGGAATGCATTATCCTGTAGCAAGGGGGCTATGAAACATTCCACTTTGGTCTTGAGAAGTGTGAAGTTTGCTTTTGAAAAGTTTTTCATAGTGGTTTCCTTGACTGGGGGTGGGGTCGGGATGTGGATGTCCAGTGTGATCACTTTATGATCTGATCTTACCAGCGAGGGGTTTACCTCTGGTGTGTAACACTGATCCCTCATGTTGGTGATTATCAGGTCCAGTATGTTGGCACCTCTAGTGGGTGTGGTGACCAGCTGTTCCAGGGAGTTTGAGTTTATAAACTCTAGGAAGCATTGGGCAAAGGAGTTTGTACTTGACTAATTCTCCCAGTCAATGTTTGGGTAGTTGAAATCTCCTAATATCATGGTGTTTGGTAGGACCTTTATATTTTCCAGTGTTCTCAGGAATGCTGAGTGAGGGTCCTGAGACAAGGTAGGTGATCTGTAGCAGGCTACGATCTGATAAGCAGCTTTGCCCACTGTTAGTTGCACTTGGATGGTCTCCGAGGCCTCGTGCTGTGCCACTAACCTGGAGGTGTGGGTATCCTTTATGAAAATGGATACACCCCCTTATTTTGTATTTCGGTACGGGTTTTGGGGCTGAAGCTCAGAGAGATTGGGATTTATTTAAGTGGAGCATGTCCAACAGCTCTGTGTTTGACATAGCTTTGTATGTTAGGCAGAGATCACCTCTGAGTAGGCGCTATGCGACAGAGTAAAGCTGGAGTGTTTTGAGACGGTCTGTGTAGGGCATGTATTTGAGGCTGCTAATCCTCTTTGTGAGGTATTTCTGCGAGCTTTCTAGTTGTTGTAGATGTCTTGTGAGGTACATACCAAAAGGGGTGTTGTACTCTATAATGGCTCTAATGAGTGATAGTAGAGGGGAACAATGACCTCTTTTTTTCTGCATGAGAAACCTTTTGTGATGAGGTGTGCCATGTAGAAGGATTTCCTGACTACTGTGGCGATGTGATTATCAAAGGAGAGACTACTGTCAACCTGTGTCCCAAGGTCTCTTATCACACTTTCAGTGTTAAGTATACTACCACCTATGTTGTTGTTCATGGGTACAGAGTTTTTACCAAAGGGAATGACAATGCACTATTTGGCATTGAGCTTGAGGCCATGGCTTTGTTACCAGGCATCTGTCTCAGTGAGGCCCTTTTGTAGGATGTCTACATTGTTAGTAGTTTTGATTATGGCTCCTAGTTTCCAGTCATCTGGGAACTTCATTAGCCAAAGACCTTCAGTGTTAGCCTGTAATTCAGGGAAGTAGATCCCAAACAGGACAGGACACAGGACTGAACCCTGTGGTACTCCACTTGTCACTGGTCTGAAGTCGGATTTGGAGTCTGCTACTTTCACAGTGTGGGTTCTGTCAGTGAGCCAGTAGGCAACCCATCTTGTGGCATAGAGATTTATACCTAGTTTAGTGAGTTTATCTATAATTCCAGAGTGGGGGATGGTGTTGAAAGCTTTGGCAAGATCTAGATAGGTTGTGTGAACCACCTTACCCTTGTCTACGGCTTTTCTGACTGCTTCAAAGAAGTCTATCAGGTTTAGGAGTCATGATCTGCCTTTTACAAACTCGAACTGGTTGTGGTCCAGAGTTTAGAGATTACCAGTGTCTTTGTTTATAAGTTCCATGATGATACGTTCCATGGCCTTGCAGACCAGGCTCATCAGGCTAATGGGGCACTATTTCCCAGGGTCTGTGGTGGCTCCCCCCCTTGTGTAGTGGGATAACCGTCACTGTGCGCCATTCAGCAGGCACAAAGCCTGAGGTGAGGCTATGATTGAACATGGTACTTAGGTGTGGTGCCAGTTCATTCTGTAGTTCATGTAGAACACAGCCTGGGATGTTATCTGGTCCCATGGATGCTGTATTGCTGGCTTTGGAGAGTGGGTTTTACCTGTGCAGCTGGACAGCAACTTTGCATTCTTCCGGTATAGAGATGGGCTCTTTCATGGGTGAGAGGGGTGTAAAGTTAGTACTGATCCTATCTGCCAGGATGTTGGCAATATCAGTTGGGTCTGTATATTTAGTGCTATTGTGCTGTAACTCAGAGCAAACCTGAGTGCTGCTATTGAGATTATTGACATAGCTATAGAATGCTTTGTGGTTGTCTTTAGAATCAGTGGCAATTTTGTTTTCATAGCTAGCTTTGGAGAATTTTATCAGGGATCGCAGCTTCTTACTGAGGCTGACCAGGGAGCTCCTCCACTCATGGGTTTTACCCTCTTTTGCAACACTTTCTTCCCTCTGTTGTGCAGTTTGTTTATGGCAGGGGACCACCAGATTGGCTTCCTTTTCTTGGAGGATAGCATCTTGGTTCTGTTTGGGATAGCACAATCCATGCATTCATGTAAGTGCTTATAAAGTGCAATTGTGTAGGATTCAGTAGTCGTAACTGTATTGTCCATCTGCATGGGTGTCCTGAAGTTCACCACTTCTGTCTTAAGAAGCATGAAGTTGGCTTTGAGAAAATTTTTAACATGGTTTCCTTAATGGGGGTGGGGTGGGGTGGGGGCAGAATGTGGATAGAATGTGGATATGTAGGGTAATTAGCTTATGGTCAGATCGGACCAATGAGGCATTGACTTCAGGTGTGGAACACCAGTCACTCAGGACAAACCAAACACCATAGCCAACACAAATAACCACAAAGTGAGCTAAATGCTACTCATTGCCAGAAGTCTCAGCCTCCAAATGCACACACTCGAGGCACTTCTCAGTATGGAGAATATTGATATCTGTTCAGTAACAGAAACCTAGTTCAAGGCTCCAGACAGCACACCGGCACTACCAGGATACTACTCATTCCATACCTTCCAGCATCAGAACCTGGATCATAGCACATAGGGTGGGGATGTATCCATATTCATCAAGGATGTCTACACCTCTCTCTACATCCACTCTACAGGATATGTACCCATAGAATGTTGCACAGCAACATTCTTCCCACTCCACAGGGGTGGGGTCAAAAAAGACCCTTGGCATTCATGCTCTACGAGCCTGACGAGTCTGATCTGCAAGGCAATGGAGCCAATCATAATGGAAGTCAGCAATAAAGACATTGGGAACCTTCACACAGTTGACCACACCCAGTTTGGCTTCGTCAAATGCAGATCACACCTCCTGAACTGGGTGGATTTCTTTGAGACAGTTACCCAGGCTACAGATGATTGAAATGAGCTCCACACAACCTACCTATACCTCGCTAAGGCCTTTGATACCATTCCCCAGTCAGGTATCATAGATGAACTCACCAACCTGGGCATGAATCCATACATCACAAGATGGATTGCAAACTGCCTCACAGATAGATCCCACAAATTAAGAGTTGCTGGCTACATGTCAGAATCTACACCGGTAACAACTGGTGTCCCCCAGGGTTCAGTCCTGCGGTCCCTCCTGTTTGGTATAAACTTCTCAAAAGTACATGCCAACACAGGAGGGTTGTGGTTGACTAAGTTTGCTGGGAACTGTAAAGTGTTTGCCATAATAGATTCCCCGGATGACACAAATATTCTCCAGAAGGGACACTATGAGACAGATGTGTGGTGTCAGAATCATGGCCTCAACATCAGTGTGGAAGAATGCATAGTAATCCCCTTTGGTGAAAACAAAGTACCCACAAACTACCACATAGGTATTACCCCCTAAAAACTGACAAGGTAATAAGGGATCTGGGGACACAAGTAGATAGTCATCTTTCCTTTGACCACCATGTTGCCAAAGTGATTAGGAAATCCTATGTGGCCCATCTAATCAACAAAGCGTTTGCATCAGGATCAAAAGAGGTAGTGGTGGCCCTCTACTCTTAAGTCATCAGACTCATCATTGAGTACAATGCATCATTTTGGATGTACTCGACTAAGCATATCCAGCAGCTGTAGAGACCACAGAGGTACCTCATCAAGAGGATTACTGGCCTCAAACAGTTGTATTATGCAACACAACTGGTAAACCTAATTCTGTTCTCCGCTGCGTACCACCTACTCAGAGGCACAATCTGCCTAACATACAGAGCCATGTCCAACACAACTGGTGATCATGCTCCATCTATAGATAACAAAATTGAGTCACACTACACACTCCAGGGATATGAACCTCATCACAACAATGAATACAACATGCTGGTGGGATAGAGTACCATCCCAGACACTTGCCTTACTGTGGAACAGAGTCCCAATGTACATCAGACAGAGCCCTTGGTGGCACTCTTCAATAGGAACCTTGATGAGTGGATGGGAAACAGACAATTCACACCAGGCATCACATCAGCAGCCCCACTAGAAAGGGGCTTAGGGCACCAACTATTAGAACTAGGGCTTAAGAGACTACCCAATGGGGTGGTGAAAGCTGCACAACTTGTCTAGGCTAATATATGCCTTCGTGAAGATAGTCTACTACATACCTATGAACCTATGTGACAGGTACATGTCTACAGACAGTAGATGTGTACTTCATTGTACAGTCATGTTGTACAGCAGGCACATGGACCACATACACTGTAATTCTGACAGATACTGGTGGCTATGTACAGTGGGTGAGATGTGCACCTCATGTCTTTTGTGCCATTGGGATGTGTGCTGGGTGGGACAGTCCTGGCTGGCTCCCTGTCATGGTCACCCTCTTACACACATCTCTGCCCATCCATCTTTGGCTTATTATACTGTGTTCCCCCTACATATGTATAGGTACATAGGTAGGTAATAGGCTATCTGCCTGAAGACATATATTAGTATGGCCAGAGTGTGCAGCTATCACCATGCATGGGGTTAGTTCCCTAGGCCTCTGTGTAGTAGAGATGATGAAGTGATCCATGGTGTGACAGTTCAGTTTCACATGCACTCATCAAGGCTCCTCTGGAAGAGTGTCAGTGAGTGACTCAGCTTAATGTAGGTTGGGAGCCTGTTCCAAAGCAAGGGGAGTCTGTGAGTTAGTAATGTTTCCCTCCAACATGTTCTATTTATTGTTGTGATGATGATATCCCTAGAGCATGTGGCACAGTGAGCTTGGGTTTACTTCAGATAGTGCATGTACATCAGTTCTGCATTGGACATTGACCTGTCTGTTTGGCAGAGATCGCCTGAGTAGACAGCATGCAACAGAGAACAGATTGAGTTAACTTCAGTCTTGTTGCATGGGGCAACTGTTTGAAGCCAGTAATCCTCTTGTTGAGGTACTTCAGTGGTCTTTCCAGCTGCTGAAGGTGCCTAGTCAGATTCATTGTAAGTGTGCCGTGATACTCTCTGATGGGTCTGATGACTGATGAGTAGTGGAAACCTCCTTTGACCTACATGCAAAGATCTTGGCAATTTGTGGGAACACATAGCATGATTTTCTAACCACTTTGTGAATGTGTTTCTGGACATAGAGATGACTATCCACATGTGTCCATAGATCCCTTATTATTACCTCCATATTTAGGGTGTTGGCACCTATGTGGTATTTGTATGACTGTAGCTCGAAGCCATAATTTTGACACCACATCTGTCTGACTGAGACCCCTTTTAAGGATGTTTCTGTTGTCCCAAACATCGATTATGGCAACCTTTTTGCAGTCATCTACAAACTTTGCTAACCATAGCCCTCGTGTGTTTGACTGTATTTCTGAAAAGTATACACCAGACAGGAGGGGTCCCAGGACTGAGCCATGGGGACAGCAGTTGTTACCAGCTTACAGTCCAACAGGGAGACCACAATTCTTACCTTGTGGGATCTATTTGAGCCCCAGTTGGCAATCCATCAGATGACATACGTGTTTATGCACAGGTTGTTGATTTTGTGGATACAACATGTGTGTGGGATGTTGGAAAAGGGCTTTTCAAGGTCTATGTAGGCCATGTGTAGCTCATTTCATTGACGTATGTCCTGGGTGACTGCCTTGAAAACTGTCTAGCAGGTTTAGGAACCATGATCTGCCCCAGACCAAACCAAAATGGGTAGGGTTGGGTGTTTGTAGGCTCCCAATAGCTCTGTTTATGAGTTCCATAATGATGGACGCCATGGCCTTGCAGATCATGCTTATTAGGCTTATAAGAAAATAGTTCCCATGGTCTGTTGTGCACCAACACTTGTGGAGTGTGCCAAATGTTGCTGTAACCAATTCAACAGTTTCATATCCTGTACAGAGGGTGAGTCAACAGACTGTTCAGGTGCAGGGTCTGTTTGTTTTGAAGTTCACATATGACACAGCCAGGGAAACCATGTCATCCCATAGACGCCGTGTTTTTAGGTTTGGATAGAGCTGCTTAACCACTGTATATGTGATTTCTGGGTTTTCACAATCTCCAGGTATGGTAATGGGACCTTTTGTCAGGTGAGAGCGGGGTAAATATGTATGAACCTGTCTGACAAGATGTTGGCAATGTCAGTCATGTACATATATTCATTTACACTTTGCACTGACTCAGAACATATATGAGTTAAAATTGATATTTATGACATAGCGAAAGAAAGCTTCATGGTTCTCTATGGACTCTTTGGCAATATTTTTGCCAGAACATGGCTTGGATAATGTTAGGAGTGCTCAGTGTTTCTTTCTTGATGATACTGATCGGAGATATATTGATCTTCTTTGGATTTTCACTTTCTTTGAACAACTTAAGTACTTGTAGTACATAGTTTGATTATGTCAGGGGTCCAATATATTATATGGGTTTGTTTTCATATCACTGTGTGCGCAAGGCAGGATTGGTGAATAGTGACAAGTGTCTGGAATAAGAACTGCAACTGCCTGATGTGTGGCCCACTGCTGTACTCAGACATGGCCTAAGTGTGTGAGCATGCCCAGTATGACCTTTCAGTATGTTGTTGACTGACATTTGCTTCATTTAAGTGTGTGAGCATGCCCAGTATGACCTTTCAGTATGTTGCTCACTGAAATTTGCTAAATTTGTTTGCGTGTGAGCATGCCCACTATGGGCATATATACTATATGTGTGTGAAAAATCAAGTTGGTTTTTACTTCAGGGCTCACCTTTGTGTTGTACATCAACAGGAAGCACGCTATGCCTGCAGGGCTTCCATGAGTCAATTTGCATAGACTTATCAACATTTCTACATACAGGGGAGACAGCTATTATTTGTACATTTCTACCCAGAGGGGCACACCTGATTGCTACTGTGGGTGTACATAGGATGATGGGTACACCTGACACTTATACACATTTGCTAGGACTGCATTGCTATGTCAAGTACTCCATTTCAGTCTGTACTGTTGCCTATCATACTGGCTTGAGACATACCACTGTACTACAGACCTCAGATTCCAATTACACGCATATTAGTTTGTGACTTCATAGCCTACCCAACCCACATTACACTGCCTGGCCTGCTGTTATCTGTCTGCATAGGCCTGGGGGTAGGTTACTCATATGCCTCTTCAGAGGGCATGATACAGCATTTGTTTGTGTTTGCGTTTGTCTACAATTGTCCTGCTGGCTGTGACTATTAGGTATGTGACCTCCCCCAACTGGTATGTATGAGTGGCTTAAGTTCTGCTTGTGCCAGTGAAATGCTGTCATGGCTTAGCGGTTCAGTACTGTGACTATAGTGCACAGTATCCTGAGTTCGAGCCCTGTCACTGCTTTTTATTTTCCTTTTGGGCAGACCTGACTGGTTAAGGAACAGTAAAGCAGGTGTGAGCGTGTTTACCCGACTTTGCTCGAATTTGCCCAAAGTTGCGCAACTTTGCCCGACGTTGCGCTGGTTAGCGCAGTGCGCAGCTACGCCAAATTGTATTTAAATGTACTCAATACTGGTAAAATGTGCTTAGCAGTGCTTTATATTGCTTAGAATAGGGCACTCATGCCTCAGGTGGTGCTGCAGGGCTGCCTATGTCAGATGCACATAGTACACTCCCTATACATGTTTGAAAACAGGTAGTGTCAAGTTAGGCATCCCTTTTACTGTATGTGCGAGTCAGAGAGAGGTGTCATTTCCAGGGTTCCTACTGAGTCAGTGTATGTGCTATGCGTTGCCTCTTTGCCAAGGCCAGGGCATACTGGGTACGCCTCCTTCTGCCTACTGGGGCAGGCTCAGGTTGTTCCTCCTCTGAGTCACACTGTGCCTGTGCAGGCCTTGGCAATGGTGGGGGGCTGTTTGGCCCTGCCCCATGCTGTTCCTGCTGCAGCTGTTTCCACAGGATCATATTGTGCAGCATGGCACATACCATAACAATTTGGGTACATGTAGTTGGTGAGTACTGCAAGGCTCCACCAGATGTGTCCAAGCACCGGAACCATGACTTGAGCATCCCAAACACATGCTCAATTATGTTTCTTGTTTGTGCATGTGCCTCATTATGGAGTTTTTGTTCAGGTGTGTGTGCATTTCTGATGGGTGTCATCAGCCACGGCTCCAGTGCGTATCCAGCATCCCCACTAGGTGACCATCAGGGATGTCCCCATTGGCAAATCTCTGGTACAGCTGCGTCAGATGCCAGATGTGGGAAGCATGATAGCTTCCAGGGCAGCCAGCACACACATTCATTATTATGCCCTGGGCATCGCACATGACCTGGCAGTTGATGGAGGGGAAGCCCTTGCGGTTGATGTAGACCCTACCCCGCTCAGCGTGTGGTGCTTTGATGCATATGTGCATGCAGTTTATTGCACCCACTACCTCAGGGTATTTTGCTATTTGGTGGAAAAGACGCATATTGCTGGCCAATGCCTCATGGGAATTGGGGAAATTTACGTGGTCACCGAGATGTGCTGACATGGCATCCAGGAACTGGTGGAGTACCCTGGATGCTGATGCCTGTGAAACCCCCATCATATCACCAGTTGGTCTCTGGAAGGCACCTGTAGCTAGTATTCATAGGCCAACACATACCTTGGTATCCACTGGGATGGGTTCCCCTCTGTTGGTTCTGTATGTGAGGCGTGGCCAGCACAGTTCAACAATTTGCTGCAGGAGGTCTCTGTCCACCCTATAATGCTCCACTATCTCCAGCTCATGTAGCCCCCTGGTAGGTTATCCTGGGTCTGTACACTCTTCTCTGTCTCCTTACTGTGGGTTGCTCAGCAGCATTCACAACATCACCACCCTCAGCACCTTGCATATGTTGGTTTATGATAGCAAGAGGAGCCCCTAACATTTTGTCTGACTTAAGCTTTTTAAGCTTTCCCTCTTTGTATACTGCAGTGTTGCAGAGTTCTTAGGACAAAACAGGGGGGAATGCTGTTTGCAGAGTTTAAAGTGCTGGGCTGGGATAGTTTGCTGCCTGTGTAATTGGCTGATTCTGATATATTTCACCTGGCAGTTCTGCTAGTTCTCCTTGGTTAACTTCCTACTACTTCTTTTCCTTCCTCTTCCCTTTCTGTTTCCATCCGTGGCAGCGCCACGCAAACACCCGCACACACGTGCACACAAGCGCACACGCTGTGTGCATGTTTGCAAGAATTTCTGAACTTTTAACAGTGTGCACCTTTGGTTTCAGGTTTTCAAATAGGACAACTGTAGACACACCTCTTGCAATCCTGAGCAACTCAGGGCAAACACAGGCCACTGTGCTCCAATTAGCTTACAGCCTTTCTGACATACCCCCTCATGATGTCACATATATTGTACTCTACTACTCACCTACACCTACACTTACACTCTTGGGACATGGCTCACATGCTGGGGAAAATTGGGATTCACTATCCTTATCCTCATTTGCACAGGATTGCCTACTAATGCATGGTTACATCTCTCACACTGAGCTTCCCCCCCTTAGCAACCACTACTCAGTGGTCATTTTGTCTTCAGCCTGCCATTCACCTGCATGGCAGGATAAGCTTTTTAGTGAAAATGCCTGTTTTTGGCTATTTTTAAATTATTTTCTTGTTTTTTAAAGCGCCGCACATTTGCGCTGTGCTGCGCTATGCTTAAACATGGGAGATCGGGGAAAAAAAGTTAGATTTTAATAATTTTAAACATTTATAAATGCCAATGGCCTTATATTTGGCCATTGGCATGCTTCCTCAACTGTATGTATCCTTTATTTGGAGCTATCATAGCTCCGTTTAGCTATTTGCAGAATGGTACTCCATTACCAACGGAGTACATTTCTGCAGATAACATTAATCTTCCACAGACAGGTTAGTGTTTCCTGGATTGCAAATTTACCTCATTTGCATAGCTTTCAGCAGCAAATGAGGTAATTTGCATACCATGATGCTGTCCGTGCAAGAGTAGCTTTAGCAGCTCTCGTTGCACGCCCCTGCCAGCTGTACCTGGATCGCACGGCAGACATATTGCCGCCGTGAGCTCCTACACTCTTCTTGCACTCCGTGCAAGCTTTCACAAATCCGGCCCAATGTGTTTCTAAATAATTTAGAAACTATCAATGAAAATTAGTCAGATGGCATTTTTTAAGATCAAACAGAAATTACTGATGTAAGCTTAGGTCATTTTGTCAGGATAGAAGAGTATGCATGTTTAAATTATTTACTAACTTTGTAACTGCTCCCTGACCAAGTCAAATGCTGTGATGTGCATCTGTATGCATTAAGAAAAGTGAGACCCTCATAACACTTTTCTGCATTGCCATGGCCAAGAGATTTCATAATGGCATGGACTGGTAGTTGTTACCTATGTATGTGCTACCACCTTTGCTTGTCGGTACTATGGCTTCCTTCCATAGTATGAGTATGTAGCACTATCTGAGAGGTGACAGACTTTGCAATTGCTTTTGCCATCATATCATGTGACTTGGATGGAAACCCATGTTTTAATGTGGCTCACTCTTTTCTTCCTTTCCTTGGAAGTCTGAAGACTGTTTTTATACTCCCTATAGAACAGGATGGTAAGAAGTGCTCTGTGTTACTTGTGTTCATAGGTTCATAGGTTCATAGGTAGGTACTAGGCTATCAGCCCTAGGGCCTATATAAGCCTGTGTTCCTGTTGAGCAGTGCCGCAGAAGTGACCCCGGAGTGAATTTCCTATTTCCCATCCAATCATCAAGATTTTTCTTAAAGAGGGCTAATGAGGAGCTCTGCCTGACATGAATAGGTAGTCTGTTCCAGAGTATGGGAAGTCTCTGGGACAGCAATCTATCCCTCTAGCATGTTCTGTTTATTGTAGTGACAAGGTTTAGGTCCCTGGGGCATGTGGTTTGGAGAGATTGGGATTTCTTTAAGTGTAGCATGTCCAACAGCTCTGGGTTTAACATAGCTTTGTATGTTAGGCAGAGATCTCCTCTGAGTAGGCGATATGCGATGGAGTAGAGCTAGAGATGTTTGAGACGGTCTGCGTATGGCATCTATTTGAGGCCGGTAATCCTCTTAGTGAGGTATTACTGTGGCCTTTCCAATTGTTGTAGGTGTCTTGTGAGATACATGCCAAACAGGGCATTGTACTCTAGAATGGGTCTGATGAGGGATGAGTAGAGATGAATAATGACCTAATTTTTTCTAGAGGAGAACCCTTTTGTGATGAGGTGTGCCACGTAGAAGGATTTCCTGACTACTGTGGCGATGTGGTTATCAAAGGAGAGATTACTGTCCACCTGTGTCCTGAGGTCTCTTATCACACTTGCGGTGTTTAGTGAGCTACCGCCTATGTGGTAGTTCATGTGTACCGAGTTTTTCCCAAAGGGAATGACAATGCACTTCTTGGCATTGAGCTTGAGGCCATGACTTTGATGCCAGGCATCTGTCTCTGTGAGGCCCTTTTCTAGAATGTCTTCATCATTAGGTGATTCTATTATGGCTCCCAGTTTGCAGTCATCTGCAAACTTTGTTAGCCAAAGACCTTCTGTGTTGGCCTGCACTTCAGAAAAATAGATGCTGAACAGGAGAGGACCCAGGACTGAACCCTGTGGTACTTCATTTGTCACTGGTCTGAAGTTGGACTTGGAGTTGGCTACTTTTACTGTGTGGGTTCTGACAGTGAGCCAGTTGGCCACCCATCTTGTGACATAGGGATTTATGCCCAGTTTAGTGAGTTTATCTATAATTCCAGAGTGGGAGATGCTATCAAAAGCCTTGGCAAGGTCAAGATAGGCTGTGTGAACTACCTTCCCCTCATCTATGGCTCTGGTGACTGCTTCATAGAAGTCAGTCAGGTTTAGTAGACATGATCTACCTTTTACAAACCCAAACTGAGTGGGGTCCAGGGTTTGGAGGTTACCTATGTCTTTGTTTATAAGCTCCAAGATGATACATTCCATGGCCTTACAGATCAAGCTCATCAGGCTAATGGGGCGGTAGTTTCTAGGGTCCGTGGTGGCACCCCCTTTGTGGAGTGGGATAACCATCACTGTGTGCCATTCAGTAGGCACATAGCCTGAGGTGAGGCTATGATTGAACATGGTACTTAGGTGGGGTGCCAGTTCATTCTGTTGTTCATGCAGTATGCAGCCTGGGATGTTGTCTGGTCACATGAATGCTGTGTTCTTGATTTTGGAGAGTGCAGTCTTTACTTGTTCATCCATGATTACAGGGGCTTTTTATTCTTCTGGTATTAAGATGGGCCCTTTGGAGGGTGACAGGGGGGTAAAGTTAGCACTGAACCTATCTGCCAGTATGTTGGCAATATCGATTGGTTCTGTATATTTAGTGCCATTGTGCTGTAGATCAGAGCAGATCTGAGTGTTGCCATTGAGATTCTTGACATAGTTGTAGAATGCTTTGTGGTTGTCTTTGGAATCAGTGGCGAATTTATTTTTGTAACTGGCTTTGGAGGATTTTATGAGGGATCTCAGCTTCTAGCTGAGGCTGACCAGGGAGCTCTTCCAGTCTTGGGATTTTACTCTTTTTTGCAACAGCTTCTTCCTTCTGTTGTAGAGTTTGTTTATGGCAGGGGACCACCAGATTGGCTTCCTTTTTTGGAGTATAGCATTTTGGTTCTGTTGGGCATGGCATGATCCATGCACTCGTGTATGTGCTTATACAGTGCATTTGTGTAAGATTCAGCAGTCTTACCTCTATTTACCATCTGCATGGGTGTCGTGAAGTTTGCCACTTCTGTCTTAAGAAGCATGAAGTTGGCTTTGGAGTAGTTTTTGATGGTGGTTTCCTTAATGGGGAGTGGGGGTGGGATATGGATGCCTAGGGTGATTAGCTTGTGGTCAGATCTGACCAGCGAGGAGTTGACCTCTGGCATGGAACACCGGTTACCCATATTGGTAATGACCAGGTCCAGGATATTGCTGCCCCTGGTGGGGGTGTGGACAAGCTAGTCCAAGACATTGGAATTTATGAATTCCAGAAAACGTTGAGCGAATGAGTTGGTACATGAGTAGTTTCCCCAGTTGATGGTGGGGTAGTTGAAATCACCCATAATTAAGGTATTGGGCTTTACCTTAATATTTTCCAGGATTTTAAGAAATGAAGAGTGGGAATCCTGGGGCATGGTGCGGATCTGTAACAAGCTACAACCTGGATTGCTATCTTGCCCAGTGTTAGTTGCACTTGGATAATTTCAGATGCATTATGTTGAGCAACTAGCCTGGATGTGTGGATATCCTTAATGAATATGGACACGCCTCCGCCTTTA